>NC_057804.1:41120961-41311317 GCF_018294505.1 Triticum aestivum
AGGGGGGAGTCCCAACTCCGGCGGCGACCTCCACTTATCCAGAGGCGCCGAACACACTGATGGAGTCACTGCAATGTGCTTCTGTCGTTGAGGAGCATCGCACCCTGATGGGTGTGGTGGTTGAAAAGATTAAGTCTGCCGAGAGCGGGCTGAACGAGGCCTTCACTAGCCTGCTAACAGGCTTTGAGGTATGCGATGTAATATTCTGACCGCTTTTCATCTGAAAGATATGCCTGTATATAGATAGTAGCCCCTGAGACTCTGTTTTTCTTTGGAAAAAGGGCGAACAGAGGATCAATAATATTCACAGGAGATAATCTACTTTTATATGTGGAAGGACAGGCTTCGCTGTTAGCGGCAACTGCCTAGGCCGCCGAAGTATCTGAACTTAAGCATAAGTTGGGGCTGCCCGATGAGGATCTCGTCCACATAAACAAGAGATTTTATGAAGCACAAGGTATGTTTTTAGAATATGTCGTTCATGCCTGTTGCAATATGCAGATTCTGAGTCGAAGCTCATGCGTTGCTATGTGTATGATTGTAGGCAGCGCTGCTGCGGTGGAGGCCCTTAGGGGTGAACTTGCCCAGGCCAAGGAGCAGGCAAGGGTGAACAAAGCGACAACCGATAAAGCGGCCGAGGACTTGAAGTCAGAGCAGGTCGTCCGCCGCAGATGCGAGGAACGGGTGACCGAAGTGGAGCAAGCGCTTAGGGACACTGCCAACAAGTGTGAGTCCCTAGAGGAGAAGAATAAAACTCAGGCGTCCAACCTTGCCAAGGCACTCCAAGAGGCCGAGGAGGCGCGGGCCGAATGCCAAGTGGCGTGCGAGGAGATCATGCAGGCCGGACAGATAGCGGCTGGTAAGCCTTTTATCTTACAGAGTAAATTTGGCAATAAGAAGTATGTCTTGCTCACTCGATTGTGGAGTACTCCAGATGCCTTTGCGGATCTTCCGAGGAGTGCCGCTGACGCCGCACTGTTCTTCCGGGCCCAGGAGGGGCACACCACGGAGAAGCTATTCTGGTCACAGTTTACGGTGCAGGAGCACCCAATGCTGTTGATTGACCAGATGGCGCAGTGCGCTGAGCTGCATAGGATGTCCGGACTGGCCATGAAGGACGTAATAGTCCGGCTGTGGCCAGCCGAACCTGTCCCAAGCAACTATTTTGGCCTGGTGCGGCGACTTGTTGAGGCGCTGCCCCGGATTGGTGCTGTCAAGCGGTCATCGTATATAGAAGGTGCATGGCTGGCCTTTGCCCGTGTCAAAATGCACTGGGCGAAGATGAAGGCTTCTACATCAACACCATAGCCCCTCCGACGAGTTGTGAGTAGTTTACCACAGACTTTTGGGTCCATAGTTATTAGCTAGATGGCTTCTTCTCTCTCTTTGGATCTCAACACAATGTTCTTCCCCTCTCTTGTGGAGATCTATTCGATGTAAACTCTTTTTGCGGTGTGTTTGTCGAGATCGGGTGAATTGTGGGTTTATGATCAAGTTTATCTATGAGAAATATTTGAATCTCCTCTGAATTCTTTTATGTATGATTGAGTTATCTTTGCAAGTCTATTCGAATTATCAGTTTGGTTTGGCCTACTAGATTGAACTTTCTTGCCATGGGAGAAGTGTTTAGCTTTGGGTTCAATCTTGCGGTGTCCTTACCCAGTGACAGAAAGGGTTGCAAGGCACATATTGTATTGTTGCCATCGAGGATAAAAAGATGGGGTTTATATCATATTGCATGAGTTTATCCTTCTACATCATGTCATCTTGCTTAATGCGTTACTCTGTTCTTATGAACTTAATACTATAGATGCAGGCAGGAGTCGGTCGATGTGTGGAGTAATAGTAGTAGATGCATGTAGGAGTCGGTCTACTTGTTGTGGACGTGATGCCTATATACATGATCATGCCTAGATAATCTCATAATTATTCACTTTTCTATCAATTGCTCGACAGTAATTTGTTCACCCATCATAATACTTATACTATCTTGAGAGAAGCGACTAGTGAAACCTATGGCCCCTGAGTGTATCTCTTATCATATTTGCTTCCAATCTACTTTTATTTGCATCTTTACTTTTTGCATCTATATTATAAAATACCAAAAATATATTTATCTTATCATACTATCTCTATTAGATCTCACTTTCGCAAGTGGCTGTGAAGGGATTGACAACCCCTTTATTGCGTTGGTTGCGAGTTGTTTGTTTGTTTGTGTAGGTGCGTGGGACTTTTGAGGAGCCTCCTACTTGATTGATACCTTGGTTCTCAAAAACCGAGGGAAATACTTATGCTACTATTGCTGCATCACCCTTTCCTCTTCAAGGAAAACCAACACAAGCTCAAGACGTAGCACCTGGAAGGTGCCCGCTTGATAGAGGGCTAGTGCTCGAAAAACATCATGTTCGAGTGAATGTATCCGAACTGCCCTGACCTTGTATTATAAACCAAGGCTTTTGAATGTTATGCTTGAACTATTTTCCTCCTATGCGGCCGTATGTTATTATTCTGAAAGTTTGCCAGTCATCGGATTCACCCCCATGTAGATGCTATGGGGGTGTTCAGAATAACGTGTAGTCACTCTTTACCAAACATCTTGGTCCGTAAAGGAGGTGACTTGCATAGCGAACCAGGCAATTAGACTTATACGGCTTTAACACTTTCACTTAGCCATAGGAGTTAGACGGTGGGGCTAAGGACTAGCCCCTGGTGCGTATGCGGCTGTCCTAACTAGGATGCCTTAGGCGCGTGACCAAACCAAAGCCAGTCCTTCGTATAATATAGAAAAAATCTCTAGAGATTGAGTAGGTCGCCGAATTGCTGACCAGCTCTCGCCCCATCATGACAGTCAGTTTTCGGCTTTCTCTACTGAGGTGTTTGACCGGACGAACCAGAAACACAATCGCAGTAGTTCTCCCTTTACTACCTTAGCCGAACAAACGAAACGTAAGGTGGTAATCATAGGAGCCGGGCAACCCAACTATTGACCAAAGACATGATTCAGAGCTGATGCATATGATGCCATATTCGGGATGCCGAAGTATACTATAAAAGTATTCGGACTTATTTTGTGTGAAAAATATATGCGGCCAGATAGAGCCCCGGGCGACTGGATTCGCGCTGAGGTATATGCCACAATCTAACGTAAATAGGAAATATTAGGAAATAGGCCGATACCGAATAGGGTTGGGTGAAACTATTTCCGTTATAGTCTGATTGATATGTCAAAACGTATTTTTAAGAGGATGCAATAAGCATCTAGGCTATTTTACATGCCGATCACAAGGGAAAGCATTATACATGTCCTAAAAAGGGGAAGATGATCTTAAAGATCCTTTGGATACTCTATCGCACGTCTGTGCTGCTTGTCGCCTTGATGTGTGATCCTTCGAGAGGATAAATGATTGAGCGTACATAAGGGGCCTGGAAAAGGGGCCCTTGGTACCATCAAAAAGTGATGTGGGTTGTAAAGAACCTAAAAAATAAAAATAAGAAGAAGAAAAGAAAAGGATACGAAGGTCAGCATAGGGTCAAGCCGTATTGTGAACCTTGCTTTTGGTGTGCCTCCGTCCTTGCCCATGGTATTTTTAGTGCGTAGTTATGTACGTGCGGTACATATGCCTCTATGAAGTTCGGGTTTTGATGGAGGCTGAATTGCTAATCTAGCTCTGAACGAGCCGGACTGTCAGTCTGCAGGGTAGGCCGGACTCGTTTGACAGTGTCCAGGGGCTCGAGTACCGATGTAGTATTCGGCTTAATGAGGCCACCCTTTACTTCGGCTGCAAGGGCCGCGGTATGCTCCTCAGTATGGAGGGAGCGCTCCATGTTCCCGTTGACTGTTATGACGCCGCGTGGTCCGGGTATCTTGAGCTTTAGATAAGCATAGTGCGGGACCACATTGAAGCGGGCGAACGCGGTTCGTCCAAGCAGTGCATGATAGCCACTGCGGAAAGGGACGATGTCAAAAATCAAGTCTTCACTTTGGAAGTTATCTGGTGAGCTGAAGACTAATTCCAGCGTTATGGACCCTATGCAGCAGGCCTCTACGCCGGGTGTCACTCCTTTAAAGGTGGTTTTAGTGGGCTTGATCCTTGATGGATCAATGCCCATTTTGTGGACAGTGTACTGATAGAGCAGGTTAAGACTGCTACCGCCGTCCATGAGGACTCGCGTGAGATGGAATCCATTGATAATTGGATTGAGGACCAATGTTGCCGAACCTCCATGACGGATACTGGTCGGATGGTCTCTGCGATCAAAGGTGATCGGGCAAGCCAACCATGGGTTGAATTTCGGGGCAACTGGCTCTATGGCGTAATCGTCCCTGAGTGCGCGCTTGCGCTCCCGCTTGGGGATATGAGTGACATAGATCATATTCACTGTTTTTACCTTGGGGGGAAATTTCTTTTGCCCCCCTATGTTTGATGGGTGAAGCTCATCATCATCCTCGCTAGGCAGCCCTTTCCCCCTATGTTTGGTGTTTATCTTACCGGCCTATTTAAAGACCCAACAATTTCTGTTGGTGTGATTGGCAGGCTTGTCTGGGGTGTCGTGGATCTGGTAAGGCCGATCTAGTATTCGGTCCAAATTGGATGTACCATCTTTGTTTCCTTTGAATGGCTTCTTCCGCTGACCGGGCTTAGAGCCACTGAATCCAGCGTTGACTGTCGTGTCTTCGATATCTTCACTGTTGCTTCGACGCTTGTGTTTATTGCGTCGTGGCCTGCCGTTGCCGTCTCTGGCCTCGGAGGTGCCAGGGTCACTGGTGCTGTTGCTTCTACGAGCCAACCAGCTATCTTCTCCCGCGCAAAAGCGGGTCATAAGCGCGGTAAGGGATGCCATGGACTTCGGTCTTTCTTGGCCGAGGTGTCGGGCAAGCCACTCGTCGCGGACACTGTGTTTGAAGGCCGCGAGGACTTCGGCGTCCGGAGAGTCAATGATTTGGTTCTTTTTAATTAAGAACCTGGTCTAGAGCTTCCGGGCTAACTCTCCGGGTTGCTGGACTATGTGACTAAGGTCATCGGCATCTGGAGGCCAGACGTAGGTACCTTGGAAGTTGTCTCTAAAGGCATCTTCCAAATCTTCCCAGCTACCAATAGAATTTTCTGGGAGGCTATTTAACCAGTGTCGTGTTGGTCCGTTTAATTTTAGGGGGAGTTACTTGATGGCGTGGAGATCGTCACCGCGAGCCATGTGGATGTGGAGAAGAAAATCCTCAATCCATACTGCGGGATCTGTCGTTCCATTATATGATTCAATGTTGACAGGTTTAAACCCTTCTGGGAACTAGGGCTCCATTACCTCATCGGTGAAGCATAAGGGATGTGTGGCGCCTCTATATTGGGCTACATCGCGACGCAGTTCAGATGATGTACGTATGTGGTTTTCGGCCCATATGCGGTTATGCCTATCATGCGGGCCCTGATGGTCATCGTCTCGTGTTGGGGCACGCCCCCTTGATCCATAGATTGATCTGACTTGGCCTGCTCTATTGTCCAGGTCCTGTCGTAAGTCGTATGTATATCGTGGATCCGATGTCTCTTTGTCTTTACGGCGAGGTGGTGCGGGTTGGTTTTGGGCATGAGAAGCCACTCTATCCCGTCCGCGTGGTGGTCGGTCAGGCTCGTCAGTAGGTTTATACTTTGGTTGTATTGCCTCAAGGGCCTCGTCGTCAAATTGTGGTAGTAGCTTGCGCTTCGAGTAGCTCTTTGTTGGGTGTTCGAGGTCGTATTCTTCGGCTGCCGGGACTTTAGTCCATCTGTTATTGAGCGTATCCTATTCGGCTTGAAGCTGCCGTTGTTTATTTTGTAGGATTCTCGCTGTTGCGATTAGCTGGCGCTTAAAGCGGTCTTGCTCAAAGGGTTCCTCGGGCACGATGAAGTCTTCATCGTCGAGGCTCACATCATCCTCGGAGATTGGTAGATAGTTACTATCCTCCAAGTCTTTGTTTCCGACCAGATCGTCGGGGTTAACCTGCCCCTCCTCCCACTCATCCTATTTGGATGTTGGCTCGACAGGGGCTTCGTGGTCTTGGCGTTCTCTGGAGTATTATTGTCTCCAGTGCATGTATTGCTGTCTTTTTTGCGACGCGATTTTGAGGAGCGGCGCTAACGTCAATGCTTTGGTGGTGCCTCAGCAGGTTTGTCCTCAACCTGATCCTTCCTGCCTTTGCTGTAGTCCTCTTTGGGTGTATCCACCATGTACACGTCATATGTAGAGGTGGCCGTCCAACGTCCGTTAAACGGCGGGTCCTGGCCTTGTCCGTCTCCAGCATCATTGTCCATGCTGTTGATGTCTTTGAAGGCATAATCCAGCATGTTGGTTAAGTCGTCGACAGTGGCTATGAAGTGGGTGGTGGGTGGGACGTAAAATTCCCTGATCTCAGCCCCTAGTTCGGGCTGGGCATAATTCGAAGGCAATCCTTCTGTAATGATGAGGGACCGCATCAAGTCTAGAGCCTCGTCTAAGGGCGAGGGTTGGACGGGGAAACGAGAGTCCACAGGGTTGGCCAGGGCGAAAGCCTCCTGGCCCTGCCTACTTGGTGCGGACTTCGAGAGTTCGGGTCTGGAGTCTGGGGGCAAGTCCGGCCTTTCAATGATAGGGGGAACTTGGATTGATTCTGAGTTTGCCGTGTACACAATCACCTCCGGATCCTCGATAATGTGGTCTGCAGTGGAGAGTCCGGTAGGCTCCGCACTCCCATCTTCGGACCTAATGGTTTGCTCCGGATATAAGGCATGAGTGATGGTCGTGTCCGCGAACCATTCGAAGATCAAGTCTCCTCGGATATCAGCGACATAGTTTAGGTTCTCGAAACTGACCAGGGGTGTAGTTGTCAATCTGCTCAAGGTGGCCAATCGAGTTGGCAAGCGGTGTGAAGCCGTCGAATATGAAAATTTGGCCGGGGAGGAAAGTCTCCCTCGAAACAGCATGATTGTAGATGATCGATCAAGCCATCGAACCTTCTGTTGACGGCACAGTGGAACTCTCAATGAAAGCACCAATGTCGGTGTCAAAACCGGCCGATCTCGGGTAGGGGGTCCTGAACTGTGCATCTGAGAATCGAAGGTAACAGGAGACGGGGGACACGATGTTTACCCAGGTTCGGGCCCTCTTAATGGAGGTATACCATATTTCCTGCTTGATTGACTTTGATGAGTATAGAGGTTACAAGAGTTGATCTGCCTCGAGATCATAATGGCTAAACCCTAAATGTCTAGCCTGTATGATTTGTGATTATCCTCTATGGACTAAACATCCCAGTTTATATAGACACCGGAGGGGCCTAGGGTTATACAGAGTCGGTTTACAGAGAAAGGAAACTTCATATCCGAACGCGAAGCTTGCCATCCACGCAAAGGAGAGTCCCATCCGGACACGGGGGAAGGCCTTCTATCTTGTATCTTTACGGCCCATCAGTTCATCCCATGTCACATAGCCCGTACGCCCGGGGACCCCCTAATCCAGGACTCCCTCAGTCACCATATGGGACCTACTCCCTATTATCACACGCATTTATGCTTTTAGAAACTATGTGGGATATTTTAGACGGCCGGTGTGTTGCCGCTAGCCTTCAATGAGCACTGACACTGGTTACGAGAAAATGATGGGAGAAGAGGCGGGAAACCGATGAGAGGAGTGGCGAGAAACGGTAGCCTGTTTTGAAAACCTAGTAGAGAAGGAAGCGTGAGCTATCACGACGCATGCGGATAGTGCTTACCCATGTACTGCATGTGTCATCGAAAGGGTTAGGGTTGCCGTTCGATCTGGGAGCATCCAATGGTGCACACGTACAATCCTTGGGGTTTGGGTTCTGGCCAATCATAACGCACAACTTAGGTCGCGCGCGCAGCAAGGGGGGGGGGGATATCATACGGAAACCAACATTTGGTGGAAACCGGTGTAAACCACGAGAAAAAGATGTTTTGAAGTTTAAAAAAAATTGAAAAAAATGCGGGATGTTAAGAGGATGATGTTTTATTGCCACACAAATTTCAAGTTGAAACACATTACAAGATGTGAGCTATGAAAAAGACAAAATTAGCGTTGAATAGTGTCGAATAGTAATGTCACTATTCAGGGGCTGAATTTGTCTTTTTCATAGCTCACATCTCGTAATAGTTTTCAACTCGAAATTTTGCGTCGCAACAAAACATCACCTTCTTAACATCCCACATTTTTTTCAGATTTTTATGAAACTTTAAAATATGTTTTCCATGAAGTTTTCTTTGAATATCGGCTTTCGTGAGTGAACCGTGTGCTATTTGAAAACATTTCGTGAGAAGAATCTCGGTTTTTAAATTCCCAAAAATCCAAAACTAAGCCAAAAATCGTGAAACCTGGCATGGTGTCACGACATGGCACTTATATATCGAGGAATTTTTTTCGTCCATTGTGGCACAAGTTTTATTACAAGCCTCTTACAAACCGGAGGTTCTCTCAAAGAAGCCTCGTGGTTCCGACAGGGAAACGTTTCCCCCTTGTGGGCGAAACGTAATCACTGCCTCTTTTCGCCTTGTATTTTCTTCTACGGGCAACATGGAATGACAGGATATCCGTGCTGAAATTTAAACTTATTCAGGGTTTGTTTGGCCTTTTTATACACTAATTGAGTTTCCTAGGCATTTAATGCGCATAATTCAAATATGAACTTCGAATACATGCTCCAGTTCACCAAAATGGCTAGAAAATTTATACATGTGTCCTTGGGTGCATGTTTAGGTCCCATGCCAGGAATGGGAACGAATTACAACCGTACCCGCATCCTGGCTCGTCCTCAAACATTTGGAATCTCGGTTTTTAAATCCCCGTAAATCCTAAACTCACCAGAAAGTCATCAAAGGTGGCATGGTGTCACGTCATGGCACATATATGTTGTGGTAAAAACATTGTCCAATTTGGGCCAAGCTTTATTACAAACCTCTTACAAACCGGAGCTTCTCTCAAAGAAGCCTCATGGTTCCGATAGGGAAACGTGTTCCCCTTGTGGCCGAAACGTAATCACTGCCTCTTTTCGCCTTGTATTTTCTTCCACGGGCAACATGGAATGACATGATATTCATGCCGAAATTTAAACTTATTCAGGGTCCATTTGGCCTTTTTATACACTAATTGAGTTTGCTAGGCATTTAATGTGCATAATTCAAATCTGAACTTCAAATACATGCTCCAATTCACCAAAATGGCTAGAAAGTTTATACATGTGTCCTTGGGTGCATGTTTAGGTCCCATGGCAGGAATGGGAACGAATTACAACCGTACCCGCGTCCTGGCTCGTCCTCAAACATTTGGAATCTCGGTTTTAAAATCCCCGTAAATCCTAAACTCACTAGAAAGTCATCAAAGGTGGCATGGTGTCACGTCATGGCACATATATGTTGTGGTAAAAGCATTGTCCAATTTGGGCCAAGCTTTATTACAAACATCTTACAAACTGGAGCTTCTCTCAAATAAGCCTCGTGGTTCCGATAGGGAAACGTGTTCCCCTTGTGGGCGAAACATAATCACTGCCTCTTTTCGCCTTGTATTTTCTTGCACGGGCAACATGGAACGACATGATATCCGTGCTGAAATTTAAACTTATTCAGGGTTCGTTTGGACTTTTTATACACTAATTGAGTTTCCTAGGAATTTAATGTCCATAATTCAAATCTGAACTACAAATACATGCTCCAGTTCACCAAAATGGCTAGAAAAGTTATAGATGTGTCCTTGGGTGCATGTTTAGGCCCCATGCCAGGAATGGGAACGAATTACACCCCTACCGGTGTCCTAGCTCGTCCTCAAACATTTTGAATCTCGATTTTTAAGTCCCCATAAATCCAAAACTCACCAGTAAGACATCAAAGGTGGCATGGTGTCATGTCATGGCACATATATGTCGTGGTAAAAACATTGCCAATTTGGGCCAAGCTTTGTTACAAACCTCTTACAAACTGGAGCCTGTCGTGAGAACCCTCGTGGTTTCGATAGGGAAACGTGTCCCCTTATGGACCAAACAATGATCAATCCCTCTTCCAGCCTTGTATTTTCTTCTACATGCGGCACGGAACAACGGGAGATTGGCACTGAACTTTGAAATTATTCAAGGTTCATTTGACCTTTTTTATTCATTAATTGAGTTTTCTAGGCGTTTAATGTCCATAATTCAAATCCGAACTACAAATACATGCTCCAGTGCTCCAAAATGGCTAGAAAAAATGTACATGTTTCCTTGGGGTGCATGTTTAGGTCCCATGGAACGAATGGGAACAAATTCAACCGTCTCGCCATCCTGGCTTGGCCACAAACATTGCGAATCTCGGTTTTTAAATCTCTGTAAATTCAAAACTCACCAGGAAATCATGAAACTTGGCGTGGTGTCACTACATGGTACATATAATTGTCCAATTTGGGTGAAGCTATATTACAAGCCTCTTACAAACCGGAGCCTGTCGCAACCCTCGTGGTTCCGGTAGGGAAACATGCCCCTCTTGTGGGCGAAATAATAATTGCTGCCTCTTCTCGCCTTGAACTTTGTTTTCTACAGGCAACATGGAATAACAGGAGTGTCGGGCTAAAATTTGAAGTTGTTCAGGGTTTGTTTGGACATTGTATATATATTACTAACTATTAAGTTGTCTACACATTTATTGTAGTCCATAATTCAAATTTGAACTACAAGCACATGCTCCAGTGAAGCGAAATGGGTGGGAAATGGTACATGTGTCATTAGGTGCATGTTTAGGTCTCATTTAAGGAATGGGAATGAATTACAAACTTGTCAACGTCATGAAACATTGAGAATCTCAGCTTTTAAATCCAGTAAATCAAAACTCACCCAAAACACATGAAACTTGGCATGGTTTCATGACATGGCACATATATGCCATGGTAAAAAAATCGTCCAGTTTGAGAAGAGGCGCACACATTAGTAGCCAAGGAAGTCCTTTTGGAAATAAAAAGCTGACACGTTAATATTGCAAACGGTTGTATTATATTAACCGTGTCAAAATTTAACCATACTCGGTGGCGTGCATGCAGCTGTTTGATTAGACGGGACGAGCACAAGAATTCCGCCATGCAGGCTCGACGGGACGCGTGCGAGCAGTCCGTTGCGCAGGCTCGACAGGACGCATGCATCCTGTCCACCTCGCAGCCGCAGGCTTAACGGGACACGTGTGAGCAGCAAGGCCGCCCATGCTCACCGGGAAGCAAGCTCTTTGACCTCCATGCACCAGCCGCCGCCCGCCTCGCTCACAACTTGTCCATTAATGGGTTAATTAAAGCACCTGGACAGAGGGTATTTGCTTGTGATCCCATGGCAGCATTTGCTTTGTTTGTGTTTTCAACTCGTATTCTGCCCTAATTTAAATTGCCACATAGGGCAACGGATAATATGACCACAACTAAAATTGCAATGGATAATACGACGACAAATTTACAATGGCACAGATAATAATTGTCTTACATATTCCGGATAATTTAAAATGCCACATGCGGCAAAGCCCAGAAGACAAGGGGGCAAGAGAAGAAGGAAATTGCAGACAATGATCTGGGTCGCTAATTTCTCTACTCGTCGATGGATCGCCGGGCAATGACATCCTCCAGCTCCTTCTTCAATTCCTCACGACTTTGCTTGAAAGCAGCCACATATTCCTCCACCTCTTGCTCGCGCTCGATCCGGAGCTTCCTCAAGTCACCCATCAGTTCCTCGATGACCGCTGTCAGCATCATCCCCGAGGCACTGCTCTACTCATGCAGCATCTTACAGCGGGCGACCTCCACCTCCTTCTTGGTGAGCGCCTTGAGGAGCTTCACATTGTCACCCATGAGTTGCTCAACGAGGCTGGTCGCCTTGTCAACCGAGGCATCGCTGATCTTGAGCAGCTTCATTAAGCCGTCGACCATCTCCTGCTGCGTAGTGACGCTAGCGAGAATGTCGTCCTCGCCGGTGAAGGACTTCAGGAACACCGACTCGTCGCGATGGCTGATGCTGCGAATGCACTTGTGAGAGCCCTCGCATGCCCATGAGAGCTTGTTCGAGGGCTCCGCGGCGCGCCGAGACATCTCTGCTGCGGCTGCGGCTTCACGGCGGAACCTCTCTAGTGGTTCTGCGGCCTTGGACTTTGCTGCCTGGTTATATGTTCAACCTAAACTCCTCCTACCGGTCATGGCAGAACGACTTGACAGGAAAGACCAGTTTTGTGGGTGATGAGGAGAGGAACTGTGAAGTAGTTTTCGAGTGGGTAGTTTTTATAGCCTGATGCTAAGTGTGAACACATATTAGTTTGATAGGTGTGAACAGATTTGCAATTACTTATTGCATTGTAATCTGCAATGTGACATGAAACAAGGTCAAAATTTATTGATGGCAGAAGGTTGACCACGAGGTTGCTCGCCATTGAGTCGGCTGTTTGCCATGTATCACACACATCTTGTTAAGTTGAACCATTTCTGTTGTGTTCTCTAATCAAAAACAGTTCATCCGACTAAACCGTATGCCCTATATCACACACACCTTGATCTGGCTAACCATTTCTGTTGCACTCCCTAATAGCAAACAATTCATCGAAGCGAACTGTATGTCATATATCGCACACACATTGATCTGGCTGCCCGTTTCTGTTGTTCTGCCTCATCACAAACAGTTCGAACAGGTCAACTGTGTGCCCTGGATCGCTCACGATACTAAAATCTGAACTGTGTTTGATGTATCATTGATCGCAAATGTTTTGCACCTTTTTTGACGCTTTTTTAACATCCCCGTTTGTGATTAATGCATTGCACACAGTTTTGTCAAATGGTCTCTGATCGTAGTGTCGCGTTAGCAGCATCCTGCAGTAGTGATTCGTCGGAGGTTCCACGCGTCGGCTCAGCATTGGGACAGATGTCATCCACTCATAGTACGGGAGGCGCCTATGATACGTCAACACGTGGCAAGGCCCAACAGTGGCCCATTCCGGTGAAAAAGGCCGACCTAGTAAAAATTAGCAGGCTGGCCCATATAAGGCCTACTTGTTTCAGGTCCATTTTAAGCCCAGGGCCCATATGAGATGTGTCAATTCGGCCTGTTAACGGCCCGTTAATGATTTTTCACCATTGCAGCCCATCGTTAGTTCGAGACAATTAACAGCCCGTTACATATTTGGGATCAATATCGGCCTGATGTGGTTTCGGCCTGTTAACGACCCATTTAAGGGATGGGCCAATTTTCAGAATGTACGTCTTTCGGCCTTTTAGCGACCCATTTAAGTGTTGGGCCAATTTCCGGCCCGGTGTGTCTTTCAGCCTGTTAACGGACCATAATTGAATTGGGCCATTTGGAGTCAGACCTGAGTTTTGGCCTTTTAATGACACATGCTCTTCATGGTCCAACACCAGCTCGGTTTCTCTTTCAGCCTGCTAAAGGCCCACAACATAGTTGGGTCATATACAGTACGACCTGACAGTCAGCCTCTTAGCGGCCCATGCTCTTCATGGTCCAGTATGAGCCTGCTTTCTCTTTCGGCTTGCTAAAGGCCCACAGTATAGTTGGGCCATATATATGTAGCCTGTCCTTAGCATCGGCCTGTTAACGACCCGTGAAATCAAATGGGCCCACCTGTTGCCTGCTTCGATGTCGGCCTGTTAACGACCCGGGAGGTAACAGGGCCGAGCATTAACTATCGGCTCATTTCAATTATAGCGACCCAATAGAGCTTTCGGCCTGGTTACGGCCCATCAACTGAATGGGCCCACTAAAGCTCGAACATGTCCGTAGGCCCAATTAGATAATTTGAGCCCATTACGACGAGCAATTATGCACCGGACCAAAACTGATCAATCAAAGGCCTATGAGAATTTTGGCCCCTGCGAGCCCATTAGGGAAGCCCATTAAGGGCAGTGGGCTGCTTCTTCATATAGGGACAATGACTATTCGTGCTAACTAACAATTTCACTCTTTTTAGCTTCCTAGCGACCAGTTAGCTGGAATGCGAGGTGCGCTAAGCAAAGGTATGGCATACAAGGAAAAACGGGGCACATCCAGCATATATTACAGGAAATTACATCCAGTGGGCAATCTGTTGGGGAACGTAGCAGAAATTCAAAATTTTCCTATGTGTCACAAAGATCTATCTATGGAGAAACCAGCAACGAGGGGAAGGAGAGTGCATCTACATACCCTTGTAGATCGCTAAGCAGAAGCGTTCAAGAGAACGGGGTTGAAGGAGTCGTACTCGTCGTGATCCAAATAACCGGAGATCCTAGTGCCGAACGGACGGCACCTCCGCGTTCAACACACGTACAGCTCGGTGACGTCTCCCATGCCTTGATCCAGCAAGGAGAGAGGGAGAGGTTGTGGAAGACTCCGTCCAGCAGTAGCACAACGGCGTGGTGGTGATGGAGGAGCGTGGCAATCCTGCAGGGCTTCGCCAAGCACCGCGGGAGAGGAGAAGAGAGAGAGGTAGGGCTGCGCCAGGGAGAGGTCAAACTCATCTGTATAGGCATCCCCTAGACCTCAACTATATATAGGGGAAGGGAAGGGGGCTGCACCCCCTCTAGGGTTCCCTCCCCAGGGGTGGAGGCAGCCCCCAGATCCCATCTGGGTGGCGGCCAGAGGGGGAGAGAGGGGAGGCGCACCTGGGGTGGGCCTTACGGCCCATCTGCCCTAGGGTTTGCCCCCTCCCACTCTTCCCTGCGCCTTGGGCCTTGGTGGGGGGTGCACCAGCCCACCTGGAGCTGGTCCCCACACACACTTGGCCCATGCAGCCTCCTGGGGCTGGTGGCCCCACCTGGTGGACCCCCGGGACCCTCCCGGTGGTCCTGGTACGTTACCGATAAAACCGGAAACTTTTCCGGTGACCAAAACAGGACTTCCCATATATAAATATTTACCTCCGAACCATTCCGGAACTCCTTGTGACGTCCGGGATCTCATCCGGGACTCCGAACAACATTCGATAACCACATACAAACTTCCTTTATAACCCTAGCATCATTGAACCTTAAGTGTGTAGACCCTATGGGTTTGGGAACCATGCAGACATGACCGAGACGTTCTCCGGTTAATAACCAACAGCGGGATCTGGATACCCATGTTGGCTCCCACATGTTCCACGATGATCTCATCGGATGAACCACAATGTCAAGGACTCAATCAATCCCGTATTCAATTCCCTTTGTCTAGCGGTATAGTACTTGACCGAGATTCGATCGTCGGTATCCCGATACCTTGTTCAATATCGTTACCGGCAAGTCTCTTTACTCGTTCCGTAACACATCATCCCGCGATCAACTCTTTGATCACATTGTGCACATTATGATGATGTGCTACCGAGTGGGCCCAGAGATACCTCTCCGTCACACGGAGTGACAAATCCCAGTCTCGATTCATGCCAACCCAACAGACACTTTCGGAGATACCTGTAGTGCACCTTTATAGCCACCCAGTTACGTTGTGACGTTTGGTACACCCAAAGCATTTCTACGGTATCCGGGAGTTGCACAATCTCATGGTCTAAGGAAAAGATACTTGACATTAGAAAAGCTTTAGCATACGAACTACACGATCTCTGTGCTAGGCTTAGGATTGGGTCTTGTCCATCACATCATTCTTCTAATGATGTGATCCCGTTATCAACGACATCCAATGTCCATGGTCAGGAAACCGTAACCATCTGTTGATCAACAAGCTAGTCAACTAGAGGCTTACTAGGGACATGGTGTTGTCTATGTACCCACACATGTATCTGAGTTTCCTATCAATACAATTATAGCATGGATAATAAACGATTATCATGAACAAGGAAATATAATAATACCTAATTTATTATTGCCTCTAGGGCATATTTCCAACAGTCTCCCACTTGCACTAGAGTCAATAATCTAGTTCACATCGCCATGCGATTAACACTCACACATCACATCGCCATGTGACCAACATCCAAAGAGTTTACTAGTGTCATTAAACTAGTTCACATCATCATGTGATTAAGACTCAATGAGTTCTGGGGTTTGATCATGTTTTGCTTGTGAGAGAGGTTTTAGTCAACGGGTCTGCAACATTCAGATCCGTATGCACTTCACACATCTCTAGGTCATTCTGTAAATGCTGCTTCCACGCACCACTTGGAGCTATTCCGAATGGTTGCTCCACTATACGTATCCGGTTTGCTACTCAGAGTCACTCAGATAGGTGTTAAAGCTTGCATCGACGTAACCCTTTACGCCGAACTCTTTATCACCTCCATAATCGAGAAACATGTCCTTATTTACTCCAAGGACAATTTTTTTGACCGTTGTCCAATGATCCATTCCTGGATCATTCTTGTACCCCTTGACTGACTCATGGCAAGGCACACTTTCGGTGCGGTACATAGCATAACATACTGTAGAGCCTACGTCTTAAGCATAGGGGATAACCATCGTCCTTTCTCTCTTTTCTGCCGTGGTCGAGCTTTAACTCTTAACTTCATACCTTACGACTCAGGCAAGAACTCCTTCTTTGACTGATCCATCTTGAACACCTTCAAGATCATGTCAAGGTATATGCTCATTTGAAAGTACCATTAAGCGTTTTTGATCTATCCTCATAGATCTTGATGCTCAATGTTCAAGTAGCTTAATCCAGGTTTTCTATTGAAAAACACCTTTCAAATAACCCTATATGCTTTCCAGAAATTCTACATCATTTCTGATCAACAATATGTCAACAATATATACTCATCAGAAATTCTATAATGCTCCCACTCACTTCTTTGGAAACACAAGTTTCTCATAAACTTTGTATAAACCCAAAATCTTTGATCATATTATCAAAGTGCATATTCCAACTCCGAGATGCTTATTCCAGTCCATGGAAGGATTGCTGGAGCTAGCATACCTTTTAGCATCCTTAGGATCGACAAAACCTTTCTGATTGTATCACATACAACCTTTCCTTACAAAAACTGGTAAGGAACCTCGTTTTGACATCCATTTGCCAGATTTCATAAATGCAGCTAATGCTAACATGATTTCGACGGACTTAAGCATCACTATGGATGAGAAAATCTCATCGTAGTCAACTTCTTAAACTTGTGAAAAACTCTTCGCCACAAGTCGAGCTTCATAGACGGTGACATTACCGTCCATGTCCGTCTTCTTCTTAAAGATCCATTTATCTCAATGGCTTGCTTATCATCGAGCAAGTCCACCAAAGTCCATGCTTTGTTCTGATACATGGATCCTATCTCGGATTTCATGGCTTCTAACCATTTGTCGGAATTTGGGCCCACCATTGCTTCTCCATAGCTCGTAGGTTCATTGTTGTCTAGCAACATGACCTTCAAGACATGATTACTGTACCACTCTGAAGTAGTACGCATCCTTGTCACCCTACGAGGTACGGTAGTTACTTGATCCAAAACTTCATGATCACTATCATAAGCTTCTACTTCAATTGGTGTAGGCGCCACAGGAACAACTTCCTGTGCCCTGCTACACACTTGTTGAAGTGACGGTTCAATAACCTCATCAAGTCTCCACCATCCTCCCACTCAATTCTCGAGACAAACCTTTCCTAGAGAAAGGACCCGATTCAAGAAACAATCCCTATTGCTTTCGGATCTGAATTAGGAGGTATACCCAACTGTTTTGGGTGTCCTATGAAGATGCATTTTATCCGCTTTGGGTTCGAGCTTATGAACCTGAAACTTTTTCACATAAGCGTCGCAGCCCCAAACTTTTAAGAAACGACAACTTAGGTTTCTCCAAACCATAGTTCAAATGGTGTCGTCTCAACGGAATTACGTGGTGCCCTATAAAGTGAGTGCGATTGTCTCTAATGCCTAACCCATGAATGATAGTGGTAATTCGATAAGAGACATCATGGTACGCACCATATCCAATAGGGTGCAACTATGATGTTCAGACACACCATCACACTATGGTGTTCCAGGCGGTATTAATTGTGAAACAATTTCCACAATGTCTTTGTTGCGTGGCAAAGCTCGTAACTCAGATACTCATCTCTATGATCATATCATAGACATTTTATCCTCTTGTCACGATAATCTTCAACTTCACTCTGAAATTACTTGAACCACTCAATAATTCAGACTTGTGTTTCATCAAGTAAATATACTCAACATCTACTCGAATCATCTGTGAAGTAAGAACATAACGATATTCACTGCATGCCTCAGTACTCATTGGACTGCACACATCAAAATGTGTTACTTCCAACAAGTTGCTATCTTGTTCCATTTTACTGAAAACTAGGCTTTTCAGTCATCTTGCCCATGCGGTATGATTTGCATTTCTCAAGCGATTCAAAATGAAGTGAGTCCAAACAATCCATCTGCATGGAGTTTCTTCATGCGTATACACCAATAGACATGGCTCGCATGTCTCAAACTTTTCAAAAATGAGTGAGTCCAAAGATCCATCAACATGGAGCTTCTTCATGCGTTTTTATACCAATATGACTTACATGGCAGTGCCACAAGTAAGTGGTCCTATCATTACTATCTTATATCTTTTGGCATGAAAATGTGTATCACTACGATCGAGATTCAATGAACCATTCATTTTAGGTGCAAGACCATTGAAGGTATTAATAAACAGAGTAATCATTATTCTCCTTAAATGAATAACCGTATTGCGATAGACATAATACAATCATGTCTATGCTCAACGCAAATGCCAAATAACAACTATTTAGGTTTAACACCAATCTCGATGGTAGAGGGAGCGTGTGATGCTTGATCACATCAACCTTGGAAACACTTCCAACACATATCGTCAGCTCACCTTTAGCTAGTTTCCGTTAATTCCGTGGCTTTTATTTCGAGTCAGTAACACTTAGCAACTGAACCGGTATCTAATACCTTGGTGCTACTAGGAGTACTAGTAAAGTACACATTAACATAATGTATATCCAATATACTTCTATTGACCTTGCCAGCCTTCTCATCTACCAAGTATCTAGGGTAATTCTACTTCAATGACTGTTCCCCTTATTACAGAAGCACTTAGTCTCGGGCTTGGGTTCAACCTCGGGTTTTTTCACTAGAGCAGCAGCTGATTTGCCGTTTCATGAAGTATCCCTTCTTGCCCTTGCCCTTCTTGAAACTAGTGGTTTTACTAACCATCAACAATTGATGCTCCTACTTGACTTCTACTTTCGCGGTGTCAAACATCGCGAATACTTCAAGGATCATCATATCTATCCCTGATATGTTATAGTTCATCATGAAGCTCCAGCAGCTTGGTGGCAGTGACTTTGGAGAAACATCACTATCTCATCTGGAAGATCAACTCCCACTCGATTCAAGTGATTGTTGCACTCAGACAATCTGAGCACAAGCTCAATGATTGAGCTTTTCTCCCTTAGTTTGCAGGCTAAGAAAATCGTCGGAGGTCTTATACCTCTTGACGTGGGCACGAGCCTGAAATCCCAATTTCAGCCCTCAAAACATCTCATATGTTCCGCGACATTTCGAAAAACGTCTTTGGTGCCTCAACTCTAAACTGTTTAACTGAACTATCACGTAGTTATCAAAACGTGTATGTCCGATGTTCGCAACATACACAGACGACGTTTGGGGTTCAGCACACTGAGCGGTGCATTAAGGACATAAGCTTTCTACTATCCGCATAATCGCTACTGTCAACTTTCAACTATATTTTCTCTAGGAACATATCTAAACAGTGGAACTAAAGTGCGAGCTTACGACATAATTTGCAAAGATCTTTTGACTATGTTCAGGATAATTAAGTTCATCTCATGAACTCCCACTCAAATAGACATCCCTCTAGTCATCTAAGTGATTACATGATCCGAGTCAACTAGGCCGTGTCCGATCATCATGTGAGATGGACTAGTCATCATCGGTGAACATCTTCATGTTGATCGTATCCTCCATACGACTCATGCTCGACCTTTCGGTCTCTTGTGTTTCGAGGCCATGTATGTACATGCTAGGCTTGTCAAGTTAACCTAAGTGTTTCGCGTGTGTAAATCTGGCTTACACCCGTTGTATGTGAACGTAAGAATCTATCACACCCGATCATCACGTGGTGCGTCGAAACGACAAACTTTCGCAACGGTGCACAGTTAGGGGGAACACTTTCTTGAAATTTTAATGAGGGATCATCTTATTTACTACCGTCGTTCTAAGCAAATAAGATGTATAAACATGATAAACATCACATGCAATCAAATAGTGACATTATATGGCCAATATCATATTGCTCCTTTTGATCTCCATCTTCAGGGCTCCATGATCATCATCGTCACCGGCATGACACCATGATCTCCATCATTGTGTCTCCATGAAGTTGTCTCGCCAACTTATTACTTCTACTACTATGGCTACCGGTTAGCAATAAAGTAAAGTAATTACATGGCGTTGTTCAATGACACGCAGGTCATACAATAAATAAAGACAACTCCTATGGCTCCTGTCGGTTGTCATACTCATCGACATGCAAGTCGTGATTCCTATTACAAGAACATGATCAATCTCATACATCACATATCATTCATCACATTCTTCTTGGCCATATCACATCACATAGCATACCCTGTAAAAACAAGTTAGACGTCCTCTAATTGTTGTTTGCATGTTTTACGTGGCTGCTATGGGTTTCTAGCAAGAACGTTTCTTACCTACGCAAAAACCAGAACGTGATATGTCAATTGCTATTTACCCTTCATAAGGTCCCTTTTCATCAAATCCGATCCGACTAAAGTGGGAGAGACTGGCACCCGGTAGCCACCTTATGCAACAAGTGCATGTCAGTCTGTGGAACCTGTCTCACGTAAGAGTACGTGTAAGGTCGGTCCGGGCCGCTTCATCCCATGATGCCGTCGAATCAAGATTGGACTAGTAACGGTAAGCATATTGAACAAAATCAATGCCCACAACTACTTTGTGTTCTACTCGTGCAAAGAATCTACGCATAGACCTAGCTCATGATGCCACTGTTGGGGAACGTAGCAGAAATTCAAAATTTTCCTACGTGTCACCAAGATCTATCTATGGAGAAACCAGCAACGAGGGGAAGGAGAGTGCATCTACATACCCTTGTAGATCGCTAAGAGGAAGCGTTCAAGAGAATGGGGTTGAAGGAGTCGTACTCGTCGTGATCCAAATCACCGGAGATCCTAGTGCCGAACGGACGGCACCTCCGCGTTCAACACACGTACAGCCCGGTGACGTCTCCCATTCCTTGATCCAGCAAGGAGAGAGGGAGAGGTTGAGGAAGACTCTGTCCAGCAGCAGCACAACAGCGTGGTGGTGATGGAGGAGTGTGGCAATCCTGCAGGGCTTCGCCAAGCACCGCAGGAGAGGAGAAGGGAGAGAGGTAGGGCTCCGCTAGGGAGAGGTCAAACTCATCTGTATGGGCAACCCCTAGACCTCAACTATATATAGGGGAAGGGGAAGGGGCTGCACCCCCTCTAGGGTTCCCTCCCCAGGGGTGTCGGCAGCCCTCAGATCCCATCTGGGTGGCGGCTAGAGGGGGAGAGAGGGGAGGCGCACCTGGGGTGGGCCTTAGGGCCCATCTGCCCTAGGGTTTGCCCCCTCCCACTCTTCCCTGCGCCTTGGGCCTTGGTGGGGGGGCGCACCAGCCCACCTGGAGCTGGTCCCCACCCACACTTGGCCCATGCAACCTTCTGGGGCTGGTGTCCCCACCTGGTGGACCCCCGGGACCCTCTCGGTGGTCCCGGTACGTTACCAATAAAACCCGAAACTTTTCCGGTGACCAAAAAAAGACTTCCCATATATAAATCTTTACCTATGGACCATTCCGAAACTCCTCGTGACGTCCGGGATCTCATCCGGGACTCCGAACAACATTTGGTAACCACATACAAACTTCCTTTATAACCCTAGCGTCATCGAACCTTAAGTGTGTAGACCCTACGGGTTCGGGAACCATGCAGACATGACCGAGACGTTCTCCGATCAATAATCAATAGCGGGATCTGGATACCCATGTTGGCTCCCACATGTTCCAGGATGACCTCATCTGATGATCCACGATGTCAAGGACTCAATCAATCCTGTATTCAATTCCCTTTGTCTAGCGGTATAGTACTTGCCCGAGATTCGATCGTTGGTATCCCAATACCTTATTCAATCTCGTTACCGGCAAGTCTCTTTACTTGTTCCGTAACACATCATCCCGCGATCAACTCTTTGATTACATTGTGCACGTTATGATGATGTCCTACCGGTGGGCCCAGAGATACCTCTCCGTCACACGGAGTGACAAATCCCAGTCTCGATTCGTGCCAACCCAACAGACACTTTCGGAGATACCTGTAGTGCACCTTTATAGCCACCCAGTTACGTTGTGACGTTTGGTACACCCAAAGCATTCCTACGGTATCCGGGAGTTGCACAATCTCATGGTCTAAGGAAAAGATACTTGACATTAGAAAAGCTTTAGCATACGAACTACACGATCTCTGTGCTAGGCTTAGGATTGGGTCTTGTCCATCACATCATTCTTCTAATGATGTGATCCCGTTATCAACGACATCCAATGTCCATGGTCAGGAAACCGTAACCATCTGTTGATCAACGAGCTAGTCAACTAGAGGCTTACTAGGGACATGGTGTTGTCTATGTACCCACACATGTATCTGAGTTTCCTATCAATACAATTATAGCATGGATAATAAATGATTATCATGAACAAGGAAATATAATAATAACTAATTTATTATTGCCTCTAGGGCATATTTCCAACACAATCAAAGATTGATGCCAGTGCAAATAAATGAACAGAACCTAACGATCTACAACGTCACAATCTATAACCTCAGCGCGGATGACGCCCATAAGCATGTGAGCAAGTTCTTCCTTCTTTGCTACACTGTCTCTAAAAACATTGATCAGTTGTTGTTACGAAAGAATGTGCACCTCTAATTCCTCCTTGATTTCCACCATTGCTTCGACCAGTAATTGGTTCACAAACATACATTTTTTCCATTGCATTCGAGATAGAGGAAACTGAACAAATTCAGATGGTGATTTTGGCAGGCTTGTATTATTGATAGTGGAGAGTGTCTCGACCACTTCATCATAACATAAATTAGGAGGGGATCCGAACAGATTAATCAAGAGTTATTATCATATTACCTGGACTAGATTTATTGGAAAGAAACAATGGCGTTGCCTTGCTGTTTTCAGAGTTTGTCTTCTTATCTTCAGCAGCCTGCACCAAATTAACACACTAGCATTGCTATAATTGGCCAGGTCAGATAATAGGAAAGCAACATTGACACAACG
The DNA here is from genome assembly GCF_018294505.1 of Triticum aestivum. NCBI lineage: Eukaryota > Viridiplantae > Streptophyta > Magnoliopsida > Poales > Poaceae > Triticum > Triticum aestivum. Next base: position 41,144,208 of record NC_057804.1, read on the forward strand.
AACGTTTGGGCAACCAGACCACACCAGCCTACACCAAATTAACACAATATGACACAACTATCATCAGCCAGGTAAGGTAATACGAAAGCAACATTGACACAATGAATGAATGGGGAACCAGAGCAGCACTACAATTCAGTAATGTGCATGATATGAGATAGTACACTCATGCAACTCAGTATGCAAAACTACCAGGCAATATTCTTTACAAAAATTAACATTGTCGCCTTTAATTATACATTTTGCTACAACTAAATTTAGATCAGATAAAGGTTGGATTCACGCCGATTAAAAATAATATATGCTGATGTAAAAATATAGTGATATACAATGGGTACTTACATCAGCATTGGAGCATAGAGAACTCCCGCAAGATACTTTCCTCGAATACGATCGCAGTGCAGAAAGTCTTCTATCCATTAAGCTTATTTTCTAAAAGAGAGATGGGTAAAAACATGTAGAAAATATGATCAAAATGCTATAAAATTTCATGATGCGAGGAACGCACACGCTTCTTAGAATGGAGTCAACATATTTTTGCTGGACTGGAGCGGACTAGTTCTTTGGCCACTGGAATCTGCTTATTATTAGTAGGAGTTAGGTTTCTCCGTGGTGGATCAGTATCTATGAAAACTGGAGTTGGTTTACTATCTTCTGGCGTTTGGATCTTTTGCAAAGACCTTGTTTGTAACCCTTCAGATTCTAACATAGCTGTCTTCCCCTTGCATGCCTTATATAGAAGAATTGTGCTTCAATTATAAAATATGGTACAGCAGAGAGATGTAATAGGCACTGAAGAATAGAAAGGCATGACATATTGACATGTATTCCCTTCATCCGGAAATAAATGGATGGGTCTAGGAGTATTTCAGTTCTAGATGCATCCATTTTTGTCCATTTCTGCGACATGTAATCTGGACGGAGGGTGTATGATGTAAGAGCTAGGGATACGATAGGACAACAAAGTAAAAGAAACATTAGTTGAATGTAAAACTGTATGCTAGCGGAATACATAGAGAAAAACACTAAGGCAACATATGCGTGTATGATTGGGAAACTAAGATGGCATTGCAACAGACCACTAGAACAACACTTCAATGTGAAAAAAACATGGTATGGTAGACAGATGAAGTACATACTGATGAATAACAATGCATAAGATATTCAGAAGCATGATGTCCAAACTAAGCAGATGGCATTGCAATAGAGTAGAATGACGGTACCTAAATTTGAAAACATGTTATCATGAATGGAATAGCTACTGAAAAACAGGAAGGCATGACATATTTACATGCATGATCAGCTGGCTAAGCACATGGCATTGGAACAGAGTAGATGCACTCTAGGACATTATATGCATGATGTACCCATATCATGCGTCAAGTTAGAGCAATGACTTTGTAGGGTGAATAGGATTCATCATCTTTCCGCAAGTCTTCTAAAGAACTGCCTTCACATGTTCCATCATATTGGGTATCATTGACGTCAAGTTTGTTGGCAGTTACATTGCTATGTGAGGTTCTTGTGGATATATCAGTGTGTGCAATTATATCCAACATGCATGGAAGACAACTAATAGTTAGATTTATGTAATGTGTGCCTATAGGAGACGACATAAATAGTAGGACTGGGGTTAACTAGCAGCAACAGGTCTCAAAAACTAAAGGGAGAACACAGATGAAAGCTACAAAATATGTATCGTTTGTACTCGAGATTAACTAGATGGCACACAAAAGTATTAAAGAACAATATAGGTAATACTAGAAGTGGTATCTCTATCTATAGACTTATAAAAAATAGAGTTGGTGATGATGGTGTGCCTGCCATCCTGCAATATAGGCCGTCCGATTTATATCTGATGGATAGGAAGGAAACTATGGCAATTTTGCAAAAGGATACCCACACCCCTCTCCACATTTGCAAATAAGGCCTTCCCTTGTTCATCATTTTCTCCCACAAGATAAACTACTCATACTAGTCAATTGTATGTGCTTTGCACGTCAATACTTTATCATGAGCACAAAGAAAATGAACTCAAGGAGACTTGGCCCGCACAACATTTTTTTGTTAATTTGTCTAGATAACATCCCAAAAGAAGTGACCATTATGTAAAACAAATTAGGAAGTAAAACAATTCTAGTATGTAATGGGATGAAATTTGTGTCTTGTCAATCATTTCCTCTAAACAATTCTTCTTCATTATCCTAGCTATATTGGTGCTATTTCGTGTTTTATTCTTATATAGGAAATATACAACATGTCAAATTGACCCCTCGTGTCATGTTCATATCACGTGGGTGACACAAGCTTTACACATGTGACACTATGTAGAATATAAATATAATTATGAAATTATCTTAATATTTAAATAATTACATCTAAGTTAATTCTGACTGCAAGTGTGAAAGTGATGATCAAGCATATAGTGTGGTTATAAATTTATGCTCAAGTCATTTTACATATTAGACATTCATTCATTGGTTAATATATTTGGATTTTTTAGCACAGAAAATAGCTATTTACAATACATGCATGCGACGTACATAGTTTTGAACATAATGAAATGTACATATGTATCACGTGACCCATGTGGTAAGCAATCCAAATTATTTATGAAAAAAGGTGTATGTGGTAAGCAATGTAAAAAAATCTGTAATATATATAGGGTGCACATATTTCTTTAGGCACAGCGTGAAATGCATATGGATACATACACATGTGAAAACACAATGGGAGGTGGGCCCAGCAGAACATTTTCCTTGTTTGCGTAGAAAAAGGTTGATTTTAGTATACACAACCTTGTGTCTTTCCTTTTGTACTTTAGATGAAGCATAAGGGACCTTTTATTTCTTTATCTCGATCTCTCCCATAGCTTGTACTGTTGTATAGATTCTTGTGGAGATTACTGGAAGCAAGGGAGAGAGCAAGACACGTGAGTCATCCACCTGATTGAAGATGGGTCCCGTGCTCACTTTGGGTTCACTTCAATTAAAAAATCCTACCATAGGTACGGCGTGCCGCATGCTTTTGCCTACTGTGCATGTGGGAGCCTGCAAGTGTACGGTCCAATGCGAATCCCAGGCATTTCAGCTGTCGGATTTTCAAATCCAACGGTACATATGAGACCAAGATGTTTTGGACTTGCAGCGAAGCAATGTGAGCCATCCAATTGAAAAAAAATCAACGGTTAATACTGGGAGTTATTTGTACACTATAGAGTATTATAGACAAATGCATCTTGATGTTTCGTGCTACGCATGGGCATATTGCTAGTAATACTATAATCACCAGCCTGTAGGATAGCATTGGCCGATGGATGATAACTATGGAACAACGTTACCTAAAGAACAAGTCTCTTAGCTGAACTATGGAACAACATTAACTCCTGAACAAGACCCGTAAGAGATCAACATGAATATACAGTGAAATGTGATAATCTATTTTCCATGCTTAGATGAATTACAAAGCCATAAATGTTGCACACAAGTAAGATGAGGATACAACCTATCTGGCCGTCATCCATAGGAGTGAGCATCATGTGTTGACTTGTCAATGGCCCTGCAGTTGTTGTGGTTGTCCATGTCGGGCGCGCACATTCGATGCAGGGAACTGTTGAGTGGGGACTATAGCTCCCTTCTGGTGTATGCTTCCCTTGTTGGAGCAGCTGCGGTGAGAAGGAAGACGGTGCGGCTAAAGATGCAGAAAACACATAATGTTAAGAATGACACATATCTCTGATCTGAAGGAATACCCTAAGAGATCAATAGTAAGGTACGAGAGTGGTTACACGTCTGTTGACTGAAGACTAAATTGGGGTCACATGATTTTATTTTATTTTGGTACTGTCCGATCTACGCTGGATGGCTTGATGGCCGTCTTGTGCCTCCCAGCTCACACTGTTCAGAATCTTCCCCGAAGAGCCAGTGACCATCAGCAGAGCAGCATGCCTCCGTCATCCGTGGCCGTGAGAGCTCCGACCAAAACCCCGCACCCCGCGCCACCACACTGCCGTGGTTGCGCCGCCCCCGGCCAATCCACAAAGACTCGCCGTCATCCGGATCCAGCGGCAGCAGTACCTTCAGCCCATGCAACTCTAAGATAGCCATCTAAGCGCTGCTTCTGCGGTGAACTTGCGCCCCCGCACCCTTACGTTCGATACCAGCCAACCGGCAGCCTAGGAGCTCCGCCGCCTCGAGGGGTGCTGCTTCCCATTAGGAATCGATTGGCCCAGTATAAAAATTCAAACAACTGACACCTAAATAAAGTGATTTCAGATGAGTGTATGACCTATCTTGCGGCCCGGTGAAGTAGGAAGCTCTAGCTGCCGAGTCGGCGAGGCCGATGCGGTTCTGGTAGCTACCGGCGGTAGGAAAGCAGAGATGTCACGACAGTCGACGGCTACGGGGAAGCAGTGCTGGGGCCCTAGACGCATCCGAAGTTGAAGTCGCTTCGGCGCCGTGCACAATGGCGGGAGTGAATCGGCTCCGGTACGGTTCATGCGGCCAACATCGAGGCAGCTTTGGCAGCACGGAGTAAGAGGCACAGGACCCAGTGCACGGCGGCAAACAGGCAGCGTCTCCGGCATTGGGAAGGAGGGCGGCGGTGAATTTGGTGCGGTGGGGGCGCCATGGAGGAGGGGCTGGGTAATGACCCACAAGTATAGGGGATCTATCATAGTCCTTTCGATAAGTAAGAGTGTCGAATCCAACGAGGAGCAGAAGGAAATGACAAGCGGTTTTCAGTAAGGTATTTTCTGCAAGCACTGAAATTGTAGGTAACAAATAGTTTTACGATAAGATAATTTGTAATGGGTAACAAGCAATGAAAGTAAATAAAGTGCAGCAAGGTGGCCCAATCCTTTTTGTAGCAAAGGACAAGCCTGGACAAATTCTTATAATGAGAAAAGTGCTCCCGAGGACTCGTGGGAATTATCGTCAAGCTAGTTTTCATCACGTTCATATGATTCGTGTTCGTTACTTTGATAATTTGATATGTGGGTGGACCGGTGCTTGGGTACTGCCCTTTCTTGGACAAGCATCCCACTTATGATTAACCACTATTGCAAGCATCCGCAAATACAAAAGAAGTATTAAGGTAAAGCTAACCATAGCATGAAACAAATGAATCCAAATCAGCCCCTTACAAAGCAACACATAAACTAGGGCTTAAGCTTCTGTCACTCTAGCAACCCATCATCTACTTATTACTTCCCAATGCCTTCCTCTAGGCCCAAATAATGGTGAAGTGTCATGTAGTCGCCGTTCACATAACACCACTAGAGGAGAGACAACATACATCTCATCAAAATATCGAAGGAATACAAAATTCACATGACTACTAATAGCAAGACTTCACCCATGTCCTCAGGAACAAATGTAACTACTCACAAAGCATATTCATGTTCATAATCAGAGGGGTATTAATATGCATTAAGGATCTGAACATAGGATCTTCCACCAAATAAACCAATTAGCATCAACTACAAGGAGTAATCAACACTACTAGCAACCCACAAGTACCAATCTGAGGTTTTGGTACAAAGAATGGATACAAGGGATGAACTAGGGTTTGAGAGGAGATGGTGCTGGTGAAGATGTTGATGGAGATTGACCCCCTCCCGATGAGAGGATCGTTGGTGATGACGATGGTGATGATTTCCCCCTCCCTGTCGGTGTACAAAAGTAGGGGCTCTGCTTTTGACCCCTTTACTTGTGCACGGGCAGTCAGAGCTACCTGCCACGACCATGCATAACAGGGAAGGGAAGGGAAGCCGGAAAGAAGCCGAAGGCACAAGACAAACAAAGCAACAACAAGGACCAAAGCCACAAAGATCGGATGGGCGAAGTAGGTTTCCTCGGCAAGGACCCTTGCCAGGGCAGCTCGCCCACACCAGCTGAGCGAGCCACCTTTGAGCCTACCAATGCTAAACAAACGCATTGGGACAGGGCTCGGGAGGCACCTCCGTGGTGGCATGCAGATCTTTGTGAAGACAAAGAATAGTCAAGATCAAACGAGGATAGGAAGGCAACAATCCTCGTCAGGGTTCTTACCGAAGAAGCCCACGAGACCACCGACAAGGTCCTTGCCGGGGATGACAGCATGCCGCAGCAAGACCCTTGCCGGGCCACCCGGCAAGGCCCTCGCCAAGCGCGCCAGCAGGGCCACTGCCAGGCCCATGCCAGCCAAGTCTCTGCCGCCGTTCGCATGCAGCTGCCGACCCAACCAGCTGGGCAGGCACCTGCGTGGAAACATGCAGCCCTTCGTGGAGGCTCCACCATCGCGCCACCTCAGCTGCCCGCCTGCCTACATGGCACCGTAGGCATCACTGGCCAGGGTGCGTGTCAAAGCAAGGAGGAGCGGCGACGAACGGGACGGGCCTCGCCCTCGTCCCCGATAAAGTGAAGGGACACCTAAGCCTCGCATTAAATGCACTTTGTCCTGTAATACCAGCGATAAGCTCGCAGCGCTGTAGCACTTTCCACCTCCTATGTGCCACTGTGGGAGCCCCTTTCGCCTATAAAAGGAGGCCCATGGCGCACTGGAAAAGGATTAGGCTCTTTCGAACCTGGCAACACCCAGAGCTAGTTCAAGAGCTCAAGAACACTAAATACATCCACCAAAGCAGGATCTTAGAGTTTTACGCATCTTTGCGGCCTGAACCTGGGTGAATCCCCTTTGTGCTGTCTACTAGTCCTGCTCTTCTCACGATCCAGCGCCCCGCATCCGTAGTAGGGATTCCAGTGGTCCCATAGGTGTCGTTTCCCACCGACGTCTTTGGTGCGCCAGCTAGGGGTGCGCAACTGTGAGAATCTGGTCTAGCATTTGACCTAGGTGTTCTTCATCGCCATGGCTCCTAAGAAGAAAACGACCACAGAGATCGGTTCGTCCGGGACCGGGTTGCCAGTACCGGTGCGGACCAGTAGCGGGCCAGTCATGGAGAGAACTCGTGGCGCGGCCCGCAAACATCCACATCACCCTGGCGGTCTAGGCCCGGCGAGTGGCGTCGTTCGTGCGCCAGGCGACCAGCCACCAGTCATGGGCTCCAGAGATGGAGTCGGGCCCCCCGCAGGCGGCACGAGGCCCTCTAGGGGCGCCGCCATCCCGCCAGACAGCAGCACGGCAGCCTCCAAGACGCCAACATCGGCGCCCATGGCGCGCTCTTCCCAGGTTGTGCGTGATGAGGAGCATCACCCTGCTTGTGACCCTGCGCGCCGCCGTGGGAAGAGTCCCGCGCGCCCATCACATGGTGAGGAGGGCCAGCATGCGCGCCAAGGTGCCGACGGAGGTGGAGAACGACTACGGGGCCGTGACGCAGCTCCTTCTAACGTGATTAGAAGTCGAGGCGCATCGCGGTCCACCCAGCTTTCGCCGCCACCCACGCCAGCGGAAGCCCTAGCACGTGCGCAGCTGCTCCTCGATTTTCCTCCCGCCACGGGGAATCTCAATGAATGGAGGGCCACCGTCCGGAGCCTCATCCGCATCGCCAACAACGATGATTTGCGGTCGGCGGGACCCATAGGCCATCGCTCCGCCGGGCCACCGCACGCCAGCGGAGACCGTGCTGGAGGTGATGCGGCCACAGTGTACTCCCCACCTCCATCCCGGCTGCCTCGGGCGTCGGTCCGTTGCAACGACGCTCGTGATGGTATCTCCATCGCGTCGTCCGACCCGCAAACCAACCGCGATCAGCGTCAAGTCCTTCGGGAGCAGGTTCATGAGGACGCTCGAACTACCATCAAGCACCGACGTGACGCGCGCCACCAGTCGGACAGGTGGGCAGGGCCCACTACGGACGACCCAGCTCCGGGAGGCTATGGTGGCCTACCCTACAAGGTGGGTTGTCCGGCTTTCACCCGTGAGCTGCGGCAGTTCCAGTGGCCCTCCCACCGTACATTCAAGCCCGACGTTGGCAAGAAGTACAATGGCAAGACTCACCCGTCAGAGTTCCTGAACATTTACGCCATCGCGATGCAAGCTGCTGGGGCCCGCAACGATAAGGTGCTTGCCAACTACTTCCCGTTGACACTCAAGCCTAATGTTATGTCATGGTTGATGCACTTTCCGGTAGATTCCATCTCTTCTTGGGCGGATCTGTGCCATGATTTTGTTGGCGCCTTTACCGGAGGTCACCAAGCTCATGGCTAGGCGAGTGATTTACACATCATCCCCCAGAAGGAAGGAGAAAACTTGCGCAAGTACATCCAGAGGTTCAGTCGGGTGCAGTACAACATCCCCAATGTTCATCCCGCTGCCGTGATCAGTACGTTCCACCAGAATGTGCGCAACCGCAAGATGCACGAAGAGCTGACGATGAACAAGGTCAAGGATGTGGCCGAGCTTTATGTCCTGGCTGATCGATGTGCTCGCACTGAAGAGGGAAGGAAGTACCCCAGCGAAGATGCCGGTGCGGAAACCGACTCCACTGGCGACACCGCCACCCCGGCAAATAAGGGCCGACGCCGTAACAGGAAGCGCAAGGGCAAGGCCATGCTTGCCATCGAGGGATCCGACGACACCGGCGCCACCAAGAAGACCAAGGCGAGCGACCCCGGCAAGGAGGTTGCCGGGTGTGTCGCTTGCCGGGCCTTGGGAGCTACCGACAAGCCAGGAGGCTTCGACAACCAGTACTGCAAGATCCACAGCACCAAGGACCATGACATCCAAAACTGTCGGCAGGTAGAGCTGCTCGTCGAGAAGCAGAAAGCCGAGTATGAGCGGCGGGACAAGGAGAAAGGCCCAGATGGTGCTGAGGGATCCGACAAGAAATATGGCGGCCAAGGAGGCCACTGCGGCAAGGATAATCAGCAGGAGAGGCCCGCCCGGGGCCGCGACAAGAAGCAGGAAGACGATGATCATGATGAGGACGACGAGTCCAGTGACCACGAGTTTCAGAAAGCCACAAAGGCCATGTGCGTCGATGGTGGCGCCTCGCTGCATACGTCCCACCGCCAACTCAAGCAGTGGGCGCGTGAGATCATGGCGGTGAAGCCCCTGAAATGGTCCAGCACGCTCATCATCTTCGACACCGAGGACCACCCTGACCGCACTACTGCGGTCGGGTGCTTGTCATTGTTGGTTTCACCAACAATCCGCAACCTCAAGGTGACAAAGATGTTGGTTGACGGCGGGGCCGACCTGAACTTGATCTCCCCTGTTGTGGTCAAAAGGCTGCAGATCCCCGATGGAGACCTTGAGGAGACGGGCACGTTCCAAGGGGTTAACCCGAGGAGGAGCCAGCCAAAGGGAAAGGTCACGCTGCCCGTGACATTCGGAGGCGAGCTAAACAACAGGATGGAAAGGATTGTTTTTGATGTAGCCGAGATCCCCTTGCCTTACAACGGGATCCTCGACCGCCCGGCACTATCCAAGTTCATGGCGGCTTCACACTATGCCTACAACATGCTGAAGATGCCCGGGCCGATGAACATCATCACCGTCCCTCCTACAAGAAAGATGCGTTGATCTGCGCCGACCAACTCTACCGGGAAGCAGTTGCAGCAGCTACCGCTAAGGCGCCAGCTCCTGCCGATGGAGCCCCTGGGGGGAAGAGGACCGGCGAGACCCCTCACACCCACTCCGGCAAGCGCACCTCTTCGGGGTGTTGCGCTTCCATTGAGAACGTTCCAGAAAGCTCCACCGGCAAGATCAAGAAGTCCAGAGCCACACCACCAGAGACCAAGAAGGTGCCCGTCAAGGAGGACAGCACGGGGGGAGCTTTTACCATAAGATCCACCCTCGACGGCAAATAGGAAAGCGAGCTCGTCACCTTCCTGCGGGCAAATGTCGATGTGTTTGCATGGAAAGCCTCCGACATCCCCGGCGTTCATCACGGAGGAAATCGGAAAGCTAGAGGCCGCAGGCTTGGTGAGAGGAATACTCCATCCGACGTGGTTGGCCAATCCGGTAGTGGTGCGCAAGGCAAATGGGAAGTGGAGGCTGTGTATTGATTACACAGACATCAATAAGGCCTGTCCAAAGGATCCCTTCCCGTTACCACGCATCGACCAGATTGTTGACTCCACGGCTGGGTGTGACCTGTTATCATTCCTTGACGCCTACTCAGGATACCACCAGATCTTCATGACAAAAGAAGACAAGGAAACGACAGCATTTATCACCCCATGTGGTACGTACTGCTTTTTATGGATGCCTTTCGGGTTGAAGAGTGCTGGGTCAACCTTTGCAAGAGCGGTCCAAATTGGTTTTGAACCCCATCTACATAGAAATATGGAAGCTTATATGGATGGTATAGTGGTCAAAACCAAGGACAAAGAAACACTTGTGCAAGATCTGGAGGAAACATTCGGAAACCTGCGCAAGATCAACCTCAAGTTGAACCATGAGAAGTGTGTCTTCGGTGTCCAGTTCGGCAAGCTTCTCGGGTTCTTTGTGTCGCAGCGCGAGATTGAGGCAAACCCAAACAAGATTAGGGCCATCGAGCAGATTGAGGCACCCAAATGGATCAAGGACGTGCATCGGCTCACTGGCTGTGTTGCCGCCATGAGCAGATTCATCTCCAAATCCGTGGAGCGTGCCCTCCCCTTTTTCAAGATATTAAAGAAGACGGGCCCAATGGAGTGGACCCCAGAGGCCGAAGCTGTGTTGCAAGACTTGAAGAAATACCTCTCCGATGCCCCGGTGCTGGTTGCACCCAAATCACAAGAACCGTTGCTGCTATATCTAGCAGCAACAAACCAAGTGGTTAGCGCCGCATTGGTGGCGTAGAGAGAGGTCAATGAGGAGACAGCAGCAGCGGCAGAGTCAACGGCTGGCGGGCCGGAACCCTCCCCAGCAGGGCTCGGTCTCGGAAAGACTGAGTCCCCAGCAGGGCTCGGCCCCGGCAAGACTGGCGCCAGTACAACAGGACCCGCACGGCCAGGTGAAGTGGAGCAAAGGAAGAAGATTGTGCAGCACCCGGTCTACTTCGTCAGCTCCCTCTTGCAGGGAGCTAGGTCGAGGTACTCAGGTGTGCAAAAATTGCTCTTCGGCCTCCTTATGTCCTCGAGGAAGTTGCGCCACTACTTCCAAGCGCACGAGATCAATGTGGTTACTCGCCTTCCATTGCAACGGATACTGCATAACCCAGATGCAACAGGAAGGATCGTGGAATGGGCCCTGGAGCTGTCAAGTTTTGGTCTAAAGTTTGAAAGTACCTCGACGATCCAGAGCAGCGTCTTGGCGGAGTTTGCTGCAGAATGGACCTCGACGCCTGATGAAGAGGTACAGGAGACTACTCTCCCCGGCGAGGAAATAAGCGGCAACTGGATCATGTACTTTGATGGGGCCTTTTTGCTACAAGGCGCTGATGCTGGTGTGCTGCTTTTCGCACCCACCGGAGAGCACCTCAAGTATGTCATCCAAATGCACTTTCCCCGTGAGATGTCAACCAACAACACCGCCGAGTACGAGGGTTTGCTTTCCGGTCTCAGGATTGCGGTGGACCTCGGAGTTAAAAAGCTCATCGTCAGGCGTGACTCGCAACTCATCGTCAGGCAGGTCAACAAAGATTATCAAAGCCCGTTGATGGAAGCTTATGTAGATGAGGTGAGGAAACTGGAGGAGCGCTTTGATGGTATACAAGCGGAGCATGTCCCTCGGACGGAGAACGACATCACCGACTACCTGTCAAAGCGCACTGCCCTCAAGCTACCTATGGAACCAGGTATTTTTGTGCTTCAGTTAACTCAACCATCCGTTGGGCCATCGACCGGGCAGAACAAGCGGAGAAAGCTAGGCTCCGGCAAGTACTTCCCCACCGAGCTCCCTGGAGCCGCCGGCGAAGATGTTGCCGTAGATGTCGATCCTGCCACGGGATAACCGACTCTGGTAGGACCTCAGGTCATGGCCGCGGAGGTGGCCGCTCCCGTGGTAGAAGAGATGCCTTTGGTCCTTGTCGTCGAGCCACAGGCTCCGGCATGGGCGCAACACACCGTCCGATTCCTCCAAAAAGGAGAGCTTCCTGAGGAGCAGGAAGAGGCAGAAAGAGTAGCCCGCCGGTCTGCTCTGTACCAATTCATTGATAACATATCGTATAGAAGAAGACCGAATGGGGTGAAATTGAAGTGCATCTCCCGGGAGGAAGGACTAAAGCTGTTGGCAGAGATATCTGGAGGCATATGTGGCTCCCACATAGGGTCGAGGGCCCTTGCCGGCAAGGCTTTCCGGCAAGGTTTCTTCTGGCCCACCGCCCTCCAGGATGCGACGACACTAGTAACCAAGTGTGAAGCATGCCAGTTCCATTCAAAGAAGCCTCATCAACCAGCTCATGCCCTTCAAACTATCCCTCTCTCCTGGCCCTTCTCGTTCTGGGGGCTCGACATATTGGGCCCTTTCCCCCGTGTTGTCGGGGGCTTTGAGTACTTGTGTGTCGCAATCGACAAGGTCACAAAGTGGCCAGAAGTGGAAGCAGTGAGGAAGGTGACAGCGCAATCAGCCATCAAGTTCTTCAAGGGACTAGTGTGCCGTTTTGGGATACCCAACAGGATCATCACCGACAATGGCACACAGTTCACAAGCCACGCCTTCATGCAATACATTGAGGATCTTGGCAACAGGGTCTGTTTTGCCTCCGTGGCACATCCACGGAGCAACGGCCAAGCGGAGAGAGCAAATGCTGAACTCCTGCGAGGCTTAAGAACGAAGACTTTTGATAGGCTGCGCAAAAGTGGAAGATGCTGAATTGATGAGTTGCCGACGGTTCTTTGGTCGATCAGAACAACGCCAAATTGAGCCACCGGCTAGACACCCTTTGCCCTGGTCTACGGGGCAGAAGCAGTTCTCCCCACGAAACTCACATACGGGTCACCTCGAGTGCTCGCTTATGATGAGTTTGAGCAAGAGCGACTGCGGCAAGATGACGCAACGCTCCTTGAGGAAGATCGTCTCTGGGCGGCTGTGAGAGCAGCACGCTACCAGCAAGCCTTGCGTCGCTACCATAGACGCAAGGTCCGTGCCCGGAGCCTTGAGGAAGGCGACCTTGTTCTTCAGCATGTTCAGTCGGCCAAGAATTCCAACAAGTTGACGCCAAAGTGGGAAGGCCCTTATCGAGTAACATGAGTCACCAGGCCCGACGCAGTCCGCCTGGAGACCAAAGATGCCATTCCAGTGAGTAACTCCTGGAACATCGAGCATCTTCGCAAGTTTTACCCATAAGGCGCGGCTGCCGGGCCTCCCGGCAAGCCACCCTTTTGTACAAGCCTTGCCTGCAAGGCATGTAACCCTTTGTACAAAGCCAGGCGCAGACCCTAAGCACTAATAAACAAAGCGCTGGCCCCCTAAGTTATAGCATGCATGCCAGGTCGAGTCTCTTCCTCGGTTAGGGTTGATAGTGCTTGGCAGCGGATAACCCCTAGCCTAGAGGTTGACTGCGCATCTCTCTATTCTTCTTTGTCTTCTTTGGTTTGCAGGACACATGAGTATTCTTGTCGAACTGCTTTGGAAGAAAGGGGATGGACCAACGTCTGGGCCCTGGCAAACCAAAGTTGCCGGGGGCTACAAGAGCAAGGATCCATCCGCGGCAAGCCATGGTTGACGGGGGCTGCAGATCCAGATAAGTCTTCTATCCTCTATCATGCATTTCGTTATGGACTGAGGTATGTGAAACCTCGTTTTATCATTAGGCTACCGTGCTCCCCTCATTCCGGACCCTAGGACTCATCTCCTGGGACCGAGTTTGGTCGTAGTCGCGGCAGCAAAGAAATGAAACGAGGAGCCTAAGCCCACCTCATCCCTGCCTCCGCCAAGGGCGTGAGAGAGGTCGAGCAGAGTGGGGGGACAACAAGGCCTGTTGCCGGGCGGAAAAACGTTTATCTTAAAGGTAACGAGGATTCACTCCTTGTCGTGGGTTCCACCTGTGAACGAAAAACCTGGCAAACATCCCTTTTTCATTAAAAAACATCCCGTACAGGTACAATTCATACGAAATGAAAAACATGAGCAAGGGGATTACAAGTTATAAAGTTAACAAAGGCCCGAAGGCTTACAAGACTAAAAAGAGAAAAGATGCCCGTAATCCCTTTCTTGTCCCTCTCCTCAGGAAATGGAACAAGAAAGCAGAAGGGCAAAAGGGGCGCCTAGGCGAGCTACAAGTGGCAAAAGACACCAAGAGGACATCCCGGTGGCCGTCCAAGGGCTGGATGGTGATGGCGGCGGCAGAGGGAGAGCTCGAAGACGAGGCGGTAGGACGTCAATACGCGACGAAGGCATTGGTGCCCGTGTACTCCGACTTGACGGCCTTGCCGCCCGCCCTCTTGCTCTTCTGCAGCCTCCCAACGCCAGCCGCCCAAGGAGATGACCCCGAGAAGTTCAAGGAGCTGGCAACACGGATGATGGGTTCGCCGGTGCCGCTCAGAGCGGCGCCGACCCCAAGTCGGACCCGTCATCCTACCGCCCGCTAGCCTCGTCGTCGCTGCTGTTGTCTTCCTCGCCACTCTCGCTCAAGGAGGAATCTTCATCATTAGAAGAGCTCTCCATGCAGCACCTTACGCGAGTCCCGAAGTGCCCGAAGATCTTGACGGAGAGGAGGCCACTCTCCATTAGTTTGAAATGGAGAGTGAGCCCCTCTGTCAAGCTGTGGAGGCGAGCGATGGTCTTCCACCCTCGGTGGAGATACATGACGTGAGGGGCGGGGAACTTGACATTGGCCCATGTGCCACTGTTCCCACAACCCCTCATATGCAGCCGCAATGCCTGCGGCGGATCCAGCTCCATCTCCCGCGCAAATGGAGTCGGGAGGCGAAGGCGACGGCGCGGTGGCTGGCGCAGCCTGACGAAGAATTTGCAAGGATTGTCCCCGGCGTGGCCCTCCATCGGAGGAGGGGCTGCTGGCGGAGGCGAGGTTGATCTGCCGCCCCGTCCTCCTCTCCCTCGAGCACCACGACGGCCTCGACCTCGCCCCCTCCCCCTTCCTCCAGCGGCCGGCTCGGCCGCTATGAGCTCTTGGGGTGGAGCGATGCACTGTCTGGCTGAAACCCTCGCCGCCACCGATGAAGCGTCGCCACGCCCCCTCGCCATGGCAGAAGAAAGGAGGAAGCAGGAATGGGGAGAGGAAGATGGCGAAGGGATGAGAGGCACCGTTCCTCCCGCTTCCCTCTTTATAAAGGGGCGGGGGCGAGGCTCGGCCGCCCCCTCTCGGCCAATCCGGCCCGTTGAATTGACAGCAAGCGAGGCCATCGACCGCCCTCCCCGCTCCATTGAAGGCGCGTGGGAATCGACCCACGCACGCGCACAACTTCCCACATCCCGCGCGCCCGTCATTCGCCCCGCATCGTGCATGCAGCAAACGTGGCACGAGGGATAGGCGCAATGGGACGAGTGGAGCGATGGTTCCCTAGCAAGGACAGTAAATGAGCAGGGCCCTGCGGTCTCAAAGAGACACGCCAGCCGCCTCTTCACTATCCACCACGGGATGACGCCAACATGCTTCCGTCATACGCGCGCACAACCCCCGCATCGCGCGTTCAACGTGGGTCGTGGAGAAGCGCAACAGACGGAGCAGTTACCATGGTAAAATCCGCCCCAACTGCCCGCGCACCATTCTGGGCCTGGCCCAACAACGTGCTGCGCTTATGTATGGCCCAGGCCCGGGGGCTCCTGTCGGTGTACAAAAGTAGGGGCTCGGCTTTTGACCCCTTTACTTGTGCACGGGCAGTCAGAGCCACCCGCCACGACCACGCATAACAGGGCAGGGAAGGGAAGCCAGAGAGAAGCCGAAGGCACAAGACAAACAAAGCAACGACAAGGACCAAAGCCACAAAGATCGGATGGGCGAAGCAGGTTTCCCCGGCAAGGACCCTTGCCGGCGCAGCCTGCCGGGGCAGCTCGCCCACACTAGCTGAGCGAGCCACCTTTGAGCCCACCAATGCTAAACAAACACATTGGGATAGGGCTCGGGAGGCACCTCCGTGGTGGCATGCAGATCTTTGTGAAGACAAAAAATAGTCAAGATCAAACGAGGATAGGAAGGCAACAATCCTCGGCAGGGTTCTTACCGGAGAAGCCCGTGAGACCCCCGGCAAGGTCCTTGCTGGGGATGACAGCGTGCCACGGCAAGACCCTTGCCGGGCCACCCAGCAAGGCCCTCACCAAGCGCGCTAGTAGGGCCACTGCCAGGCCCACGCCAGCCAAGTCTCCGCCGCCGTTTGCATGCAGCTGCCGACCCAACCAGCTGGGCAGGAACCTGCGTGGCAACATGCAGCCCTTCGTGGAGGCTCCACCACCGCGCCAGCTCAGCTGCCTGCCTGCCTACATGGCATCACATGCATCGCTGGCCAGGGTGCGTGTCAAAGCAAGGAGGAGCGGCGACGGACGGGACGGGCCTCGCCCCCGTCCCCAATAAAGTGAAGGGACACCTAAGCCTCGCATTAAATGCACTTTGTCCTATAATACCAGCGATAAGCTTGCAGCGCTGTAGCACTTTCCACCTCCTGTGTGCCATTGTGGCAGCCCCTTTCGCCTATAAAAGGAGGCCCATGGCGCACTAGACAAGGATTCGGCTCTTTCGAACCTGGCAACACCCAGAGCTAGTTCAAGAGATCAAGAACACTAAATGCATCCACCAAAGCAGGATCGTAGGGTTTTACGCATCTTTCCAGCCCGAACCTGGGTAAATCCCCTTTGTGCTGTCTACTAGTCCCGCTCTTCTCATGATCCAGCGCCCCGCAACCGTAGTAGGGATTCCAGTGATCCCATAGGTGTCATTTCCCACCGACACTCCCGAAGGGAAGTTTCCCCGGCAGAACAGCTCCGCCGGAGCCCTAGATTGGTTCCACTAAGGTTCCACCTTGTGGCGGCAGAGTTTCATCTCGTGAGCTTGCTTATGATTTTTTCCAGGGTAAAAGACTTCATATAGCAGAAGATGGGCACCAGAGGGCCACCAGGGGGCCCACGAGGCAGGGGGCGCACCCAGTAGGGGTGGGTGCGCCCCCCACCATCATGGCCAGGGTGTGGGCTCCCTCTGGTACTTCTTTCGCTCAATTATTCTTATTAATTCCAAAAATGACTTTTGTGGAGCTTCAGGACTTTTGGAGCTGTGCAGAATAGGTTTCCAATATTTGCTCCTTTTCCAGCCCAGAATCCCAGCTGTTGGCATTCTCTCTCTTCATGATAAACCTTGTAAAATAAGAGAGAATAGCCATAAGTATAGTGACATAACGTTTAATAATAGCCCATAATGCAATAAATATTTATATAAAAGCATAATGCAAAATGGACGTATCAACTCCCCCAAGCTTAGACCTTGCTTGTCCTCAAGCGGAAGCCAATATCAAAAAATATGTCCACATGTTTAGAGATATAGGTGTCGATAAAAAATAAAATACAGACATGAGGGCATCATGATCATTCTTATAACAGCAACATATATATATATATATTTATATTTATATGATTTCTTATGCTCAAGTAACAATCTATTCACAATATCAAGTATGATTCATAAACTTCGTTGGGAACTAACAAACTATAATCTTAGTCATTGAAGCAATTGCATTTTATCATAACATCGGAAAGAGTCAAGAATAGAGCTTTTCAAAAAGTCCACATACTCAACTATCATTTAGTCTTCTACAATTGCTGACACTCACGCAATACTTTTGGTTATGGAGTTTTAATCGGACACAGAGAAAGATAGGGGCTTATAGTGTTTCCTCCCAACGTTTTACCTCAAGGGTAATGTCAACAATAACAGTTCATGCTAACTTACATCCAATTTGATATATATATATATATATATATATATATATATATATATATATATATATATATATATATATATATATATATATCAGGATCTTTCCAACATGAGGTGCTTGCCAAAGGATAAAATGAAAAAGGGAAAGGTGATGATCACCTTGACTCTTGCATAATGTAAAAGACACAAAGTAAAAGATAGGCCCTTCGCAGAGGAAAGTAGAGGTTGTCATGTGCTTTCAGAGTGGATGCACAAAATCTTAATGCAAAAGAACTTCACTTTATATTGCCACTTGTGAGATGAACCTTTATTATGCAGTCTGTCGCTTTTATTACTTCCATATCACACGATCGTATAAAGCTTATTTTCTCCGCACTAATAAGTCATACTTATTTAGAGAGCAATTTTTATTGCTTGCAACATGACAACTTACTTGAAGGATCTTACGCAATCCATAGGTAGGTATGGTGGACTCTCATGGCAAAACTGGGTTTAAGGATATTTGGAAGCACAAGTAGTATCTCTACTTGGTGCAAGGAGTTTTGGCTAGCATGAGGGGGAAAGGCAAGCTCAACAAGTTGGACGATCCATGACAATATACTTTAACTAAGATGTGAGAAAACATAACCCATTACGTTGTCTTCCTTGTCCAACATCAACTCTTTAGCATGTCATACTTAATGAGTGCTCACAATCATAAAAGATGTCCAAGATAGTATATTTATATGTGAAAACCTCTCTTTCTTTATTACTTCCTATTAATTGCAACGACGACCAAAACTATGTTTGTCAACTCTCAACAACTTTTATGCCTCATACTCTCTATGTGTTAAGTCATTACTATCCATAAGATCAATATGAACTCTTTTTTTCTTTTTATTCTTTTATGCACTTAAGATCATGGCAAGATAGCAAATCCCTTGACTCAACAGTAATCTTTATTATATATAGCTCACGGACTCGATTACATAAAGGGATCACAAAGCAAAACTCAAAACTAATTCATACAAATTTTTTATTCTACTAGATCAAGATATTACCAAAAGGGTCGAACTAAAAAACGGTAAAGATAGGAGTGTGATGGTGATACGATACCGGGGCAACTCCCCCAAGCTTGGCAGTTGCCAAGGGGAGTGCCCATACCCATGTGATTATATCCTCGGAGGTGGTCAAGAAGGAGTTGTTTATGACGTAGGCTTGTCGTCCATCTTCCAAGGCCTAGGCTCACCATCATAGAAGGATGATCGAGTCTCTGGGATCCTCAAATCCGTAGCCAAACTCATCCTCTTGAATCTATATTCATACTCACAGTTTTGGTTTTGCAGGTCATAGATCTGGGCTTGGAGGTGCTCGATTTTCTCATGAATCTTGAAGATGGTCTCCCCAATGTTCTTGTTGTCCAGCTTGTGGTTGTTGGTGAATTCCACAATCATCATCTGGTTGGTGTTAAGTCCACGCTCCACCATCCCTTGGCACTTGAAAACTTGTTGTTCCATAGCTTCGAGCTTTATCTCCACGCTTCCGGTACGCCTTGGTCCCTCCACATCGCGGATGTGCAGCACCCCCTCCCGCATCTCAATGTTTTGAGGGTGATACAGCACCTCCGCGAGATAGGGGCTGATGATCCTCTCAAAAAACTTGTCCTTGGGAGCGCTTGGAGACGTCATGGTACTCTAGATCTATCAGAAAAACAGCTCGAAACGAAAATAGAGGATATTTGCGTGATACGATGGTCAAAACCTTCGGGAGATTATAAAACGAATTTTTACCGACCAAAAGAAGTATCGTGCAAGAAAACGAAGTCCAGAGGGCACATGAGGTGCCCACGAGGTAGGGGGCGCGCCCAGTTAAGGTGGGCGCACCCTCCACCCTCGTGGACGCCTCGTGTCCTTCCCGGACTACTTCTTATTTTCCTATTTTCTTAAATATTCCAAAACGGAGGAAAATTGCTATTAGAATTGTTTTGGAGTCGGTTTAATATCACACCTCATACCTATTCCTTTTTGGAGTCTGAAACGTTCTGGAAAGTGTCCCTTATGTATTGCTCCGTGTTACGGTTTCAATAATATTAGTTTCAACATTTATTGGGGTACCTGAGATATACTGTTTGATTCTTTGACCGTTCACCACCCTCGGGCTTGTGCCTTTGAAGTTGTTGATTTTTATGGCACTGGAACGATAGACCTCCTCGATAACGTAAGGGCCTTCCCATTTAGAGAGAAGTTTTCCTGCAAAAAATCTTAAACGAGAGTTGAATAGCAACACATAATCACCTACGTTAAACTCACGCTTTTGTATCCTTTTGTCATGCCATCTTTTAACTTTTTCTTTAAACAACTTGGCATTCTCATATGCTTGGGTTCTCCATTCATCAAGTGAGCTAATATCAAATAACCTCTTCTCACCGGCAAGTTTGAAATCATAATTGAGCTCTTTAATAGCCCAATATGCCTTATGTTCAAGTTCGAGAGGTAAGTGACATGCTTTTCCATAAACCATTTTATATGGAGACATACCCATAAGATTCTTATATGCAGTTCTATAGGCCCATAATGCATCGTCAAGTTTCTTGGAACAATTCTTTCTAGATCTATTAACAGTCTTTTTCAAAATTAATTTGATCTCTCTATTACTCAATTCTACTTGACCACTAGACTGCGAGAGATAAGGAGATGCAATTCTATGATTAACATCATACTTAGCAAGCATTTTATGGAAAACACCATGAATAAAATGTGAACCACCATCAGTCATGAGATATCTAGGGACTCCAAACCTCGGAAAAATAACTTCTTTAAGCATCTTAATAGAGGTGTTATGATCAGCACTACTAGTTGGAATAGCTTCTACCCACTTAGTAACATAATCAACAACAACTAAAATATGTGTGTATCCATTAGAGGCAGGAAAAGGTCCCATATAATCAAAGCCCCAAACATCAAATGGTTCAGTAACAAGAGAATAGTTCATAGGCATTTCTTGACGTCTACTTATATTACCACTTCTTTGACATTCATCACAAGACAAGACAAACTTACGGGCATCTTTGAAGAGAGTAGGCCAATAAAAAACGGATTGAAATACCTTATGTGCAGTTCTATCTCCAGCATGGTGTCCTCCATATGGTTCGCAGTGACATTTGCGTAGGATCTGTTCCTGTTCATGCTCAGGTACACAACGTCTAATAACACCATCAACTCCTTCTTTATAAAGGTGTGGGTCATCCCAGAAGTAATGTCTTAAATCACAAAAAACTTTTTTTTACTGGTATGTGAAACTAGGTGGTATAAATTTAGCAACAATGTAATTAGCATAATCAGCATACCATGGAGCAGTATGAGAAGCATTTATGACAGCTAATTGTTCATCAGGAAAGCTATGATCAATAGGTAGTGGGTCTTCAAGAACATTCTCTAACCTAGACAAGTTGTCTGCAACGGGGTTCTCAGCTACCTTACTATCAATAATATGCAAATCAAATTCTTGGAGCAAAAGGACCCATCTAATAAGTCTAGATTTAGCATCTTTCTTTTCCATAAGATATTTAATAGCAGCATGATCATTGTGAATAGTTACTTTAGAATCAACAATATAAGGTCTGAACTTATCACATGCAAATAGAACTGCTAAGAACTCTTTTTCAGTGGTAGCGTAATTTCTCTGGGCACTGTCAAGAGTTTTACTAGCATACTGGATAACATTTAATTTCTTATCAACTCTTTGCCCTAGAACAACACCTACAACATAATCACTAACATCACACATAATTTCAAAGGGTTAATTCCAATCAGGTGGCTGAACAAGCTTTCTTAAGTATTTCAAATGTTTCTACACAATCATCATCGAAGACAAAAGGAATATCTTTTTGTAATAGATTAGTCAGAGGCCTAGAGATTTTAGAAAAGTCCTTAATGGACCTCCTATGAAAACCGTCATGACCAAGGAAACTTCTTATACCTTTAATGTCCTTGGGACATGGCATCTTTTCAATAGCATCAACTTTAGCCTTATCAACTTCAATACCTCTTTCAGAAATTTTATGCCCCAAGACAATGCCTTCATTAACCATAAAGTGGCACTTCTCCCAATTCAAAACAAGACTAGTATCTTCGCATCTCTACAAAACTCGCTCAAGGTTGCTCAAGCAATCATCAAAAGAGGATCCATAAACGGAGAAATCAGCCATGAATACCTCACAAATCTTTTCACAAAAGTCAGAGAATATAGCCATCATGCATCTTTGAAAGGTAGCAGGTGCATTACATAAACCAAAAGGCATACGTCTATAAGCAAAAGTACGGAAAGGGCAAGTAAAAGTAGTCTTTTCTTGATCGTCCACTGACACAGGTATTTGAGAGAAACCAAAGTAACCATCTAGAAAGAAAAATGTGTATGTTTGGATAGTCTTTCTAGCATTTGATCAATAAAAGGTAAAGGGTAATGATCTTTCTTAGTAGCTTTATTTAATTTGCGGAAATCAATTACCATCCAATAACCTGTAATAATTCTTTGCGGGGTCAATTCATCTTTATCATTAGGAACTACAGTAATACCTCCCTTCTTAGGGACGCAATGGACATGACTTGCCTACTCACTATCAGCAACGGGATAACTTATACCTGCCTCAAGGAGCTTTAGTATTTCCTTTCTTACCACTTCTTTCATCTTAGGATTTAATCGTCGTTGATGATCTCTAACTAGTTTGGCGTCTTCGTCCAATTTAATTTTGTGTTGGCATAGAGTGGGGCTAATGCCCTTAAGATCATCAAGAGTATATCCAATAGCAGCACGGTGCTTCTTGAGAGTTTTCAATAATCTTTCCTCTTCCTGCTCTGAAAGGTTAGCACTAATAATAATAGGATATATCTTCTTTTCATCAAGATAAGCATATTTAAGAGTATCAGGTAAACATTTAAGCTCAAACATGGGATCACCCTTGGGTGGAGGAGGATCCCCCAGGATTTCAATAGGCAAATTGTGTTTCAAAATAGGACCTTATTTAAGGAATACTTCATCTATTTCCCTTCTTTCATTCAAAAACATATCATTTTCATGGTCTAGCAAATGTTGTACTAACGGATCAGTTGGAGGCACGGCAACAGAAGCAAGACCAATTATTTCATCCTTACTAGGCAATTCTTTATCATGGGGTTGTCTACGAAATTTAGCAAAATTAAACTCATGTTTCATATCTCCCAAGCCAATTGTAACAACATCCTTTTCACAATCAATCTTATCATTAACAGTATTCAAGATGGGTCTACCAAATATAATGGGACAAAAGCTATCTTGTGGGGAACCAAGAACAAGAAAATTAGCATGATATTTAACTTTCCACACAAGACTTCAACATCTCTAACAATCCCAAATGGTGAAATAGTATCTCTATTCGCAAGCTTAATTATAACGTCTATATCTTCTATCTTAGCGGGTGCAATATCATGCATAATTTCTTTATATAAGGAAATAGGAATTGCACTAGCACTAGCACCCATATCACATAAGCCATGATAACAATGATCTCCTATTTTAACAGAAATAACAGGCATGCCTACAACAGGTCTATGTATCTTAGCATCGGGTTTAGCAATATTAGCAGCCTCCTCACAGAAGTAGATTACATGCCCATCAATATTATCAGCCAAGAGATCTTTAACCATAGCAATACTAGGTTCAACTTTAATTTGCTCAGGAGGTGTATATGTTCTAGTATTACTCTTACGAACCACAGTTGAAGCTTTAGCATGATCTTTTATCCTAACAGGGAAAGGTGGTTTCTCAACATAAGTAGTAGGAACAATAGGATCATTATAAGTGATAATATTTTCTTCAACTAAAACAGGTGCAACTACTTTTACTTCAATGGGAGGATTAAATTTAAACCACTTCTCCTTAGGGAGATCAACGTGAGTAGCAAAAGATTCGCAGAAAGAAGCTACTATCTCAGAGTTAAGTCCATATTTAGTGCTAAATTCACAAAAAGCATCGATATCCATAAAAGATTTAACACAATCAAACTTAAGTGTCATACCTGACTCCTTACCATCATCGGAACCCAAATCTTTAGAGTTGCATTTAATTCTTTCCAATAAATCCCACTTGAATTCAATAGTCTTCAGCATATAAGAACCAGCACAGGAAGTATCGAGCATGGTGCGATCATTGAGAGAAAGCCGAGCATAAATTTTTTGAATAATCATTTCTCTTGAGAGCTCATGACTGGGGCATGAATATAACATTGACTTAGGCCTCCCCAATCTTGAGCGATGCTTTCTCCTTCACGAGGCCAAAAATTATATATATAATTTCGATCACGATGAACAAGATGCATAGGATAAAACTTCTGGTGAAATTCCAATTTCAATCGTTTATAGTCCCAAGATCCCATATCATCACATAGCCTATACCATGTCAATGCATCTCGCTTTAATGATAAAGGGAAGACCTTCCTCTTAACAACATCATCGGGTATACCTGCAAGCTTAAATATTACACAAACTTCATCCACATAGATAAGGTGTAAATCGGGATGCAATGTTCCATCTCCTGCAAAAGGATTATCTAGCGGTTTCTCTATCATACCCGAAGGAATCTCAAAGTAAACATTTTCAGTAGGTTCAGTAGGTTGAGGAGCAACTCTTTGCTCTACTGGTCAGGGCGAAGATACCCCGAACAAGCCCCTCAAAGGATTAGTTTCCATAGTAACAAGTGACAGTAAATTTCATCACACTATATAAATGTTTCCTTACCAAGTTCCACTCACCAAAGGCGCTTCACTCCCCGGCAACAGCGCCAGAAAAGAGTCTTGATGACCCACAAGTATAGGGGATCTATCATAGTCCTTTCGATAAGTAAGAGTGTTGAACCCAACAAGGAGCAAAAGGAAATGACAAGCGGTTTTCAGTAAGGTATTTTCTGCAAGCACTGAAATTATAAGTAACACATAGTTTTATGATAAGATAATTTGTAATGGGTAACAAGCAATGAAAGTAAACAAAGTGAAGCAAGGTGGCCCAATCCTTTTTGTAGCAAAGGACATGCTTGGACAAATTCTTATAATGAGAAAAGCGCTCCCGAGGACACATGGGAATTATTGTCAAGCTAGTTTTCATCACGTTCATATGATTCGCGTTTGTTACTTTGATAATTTGATATGTGGGTGGACCGATGCTTGGGTACTACCCTTTCTTGGACAAGCATCCCACTTATAATTAACCCCTATTGCAAGCATCCGCAACTACAAAAGATGTATTATGGTAAACCTAACCATAGCATGAAACAAATGGATCCAAATCAGCCCTTGACGAAGCAACGCATAAACTAGGGTTTAAGCTTCCGTCACTCTAGCAACCCATCATCTACTTATTACTTCCCAATGCCTTCCTCTAGGCCCAAATAATGGTGAAGTGTCATGTATTCGACGTTCACATAACACCACTAGAGGAGAGACAACATACATCTCATCAAAATAACGAACGAATACCAAATTCACATGACTACTAATAGCAAGACTTCACCCATGTCCTCAGGAACAAACGTAACTACTCACAAAGCATATTCATGTTCATAATCAGAGGGGTATTCATATGCATTAAGGATCTGAACAGATGATCTTCCACCATATAAACCAATTAGCATCAACTACAAGGAGTAATCAACACTACTAGCGACCCACAAGTACCAATCTGAGGTTTTGGTACAAAGATTGGATACAAGAGATGAACTAGGGTTTGAGAGGAGATGGTGCTGGTGAAGATGTTGATGGAGATTGACCCCCTCCCAATGAGAGGATCGTTGGTGATGGCGATGGTGATGATTTCCCCCTCCCAGAGGGAAGTTTCCCCGACAGAACAGCTCCACCGGAGCCCTAGATTGGTTCCGCCAAGGTTCTGCCTCGTGGCGGTGGAGTTTTGTCTCGTGATCTTGCTTATGATTTTTTCCAAGGTAAAAGACTTCATATAGCAGAAGATGGGCATCGGAGGGCCACCAGGGGGCCCACGAGGCAGGGGGCGCGCCCAATAGTGGTGGGCGCGCCCGCCCACCCTCGTGGCCAGGGTGTGGGCCCCCTCTGGTACTTCTTTTGCTCAATAATTCTTATTAATTCCAAAAATGACTTTCTTGGAGCTTAAGGACTTTTGGAGCTGTGCAGAATAGGTTTCCAATATTTGATCCGTTTCCAGCCCAGAATCCCAGCTGCCGGCATTCTCTCTCTTCATGATAAACCTTGTAAAATAAGAGAGAATATCCATAAGTATTGTGACATAACGTGTAATAATAGCCCATAATGCAATAAATATCGATATAAAAGTATGATGCAAAATGGACGTATCATTGGGTTTCGCGGCTGGGAGAAGGGAGCTTCCGGGGAGAAGGTGATTTGGCACCCACGGGCTATGAATGGGGAATTGGGAAGGGGTACCATGTCTTACGGACGCATTTGTCTGAAATGTGGGGGAGTTACAGTTCTACCCCTGCCTTTAGTCTTCTGGGCTTGGGTCTGTGTACCAAGGGTCGGGGATAGTAGAGTAACATTTCTTCTCCCAAATAGTGGGCGCGAGCGATTTCACACGAGGAGGGCGTGTTTTGAAATAGTAGGCGCGAGCGATTTCGGACGAGGAGGGCGTGTTTTGAAATAGTCGGTGCGAGCGATTTTGGGTGAGGAGAGGGTGTTTTGCCGCCCATGGTTTATGAATTATTCGGCACATGTCATTTTGGCCGAGGAGAAGGTGCGCTTGGATGAAGTTATGAACCTACCCTCGATGTACAATAGGCCAATTGATGTGTGCCCATATAGGCCGGTAATTTCATGTCTCCCACTTATTTGCTCAGGCGACTTCCACAGAGCAGAGGTGTTTATCGGTCCTTCAAATTTTGGGAGAACGAGCATCCACGTCTACCTTACCAAGTCGATTCGAATCAAATTTTGAAATATTAGCTTGCCACTTCTTTTTTAGATGGAGAGATGATGCTCAGGACTAATGTGTTTTTACATGCTCTTTGCTAACGATTTACTCTATGAAAAGTAGTTAACCCACTCAAAAACGGGAATCAAACCCAAAATGAAATATCTCGATTCAATGAAATAGCTCGTTCACCAGGTCAAAATAGTGAACTAAATCCAAAATGGAACACCTCAATCGAGTAGCATGGTGTACAATATTATAGTACTCCATGAACATGTTGAAAGTCAAATTAATGAACTTGTTTGATACGCATATCTCCCTTAATGTGTGGATTGCAGACAACATGTTCTCCAATTTAAATATTTGAATGCAAGTTTATATCGAAACATGGTTTATATTTGTCTTCGATGCATAAAACGTGACCTCCCCCTCTCCCGGACTCCTGCTCTCTCTCTCTCGCCGACAATCTTCAATTCTATCGCACACATTCAAACACAAACCTTGTTGATCCCTCTCTCTCTCTCTATCTCTGTCTCTTTATGTGTGTGAGGGGGGGGGGTCTTTCTACTTCGCATGCACACTCCATATATAGGTCTCTCTTGCACACTATGTATGATTCTCTAGTCCAAGCTAAATATCTTGGGTGCACTCATCGTACGCACACAAATTCCCTGGCTCGTTGCCCGTAACTCTCTCACGCACCACTCTGCCGTCTCAGAGCTCTTCCCTCTCTCTCTCTCTCTCTTAAACTCTCCATCTCCCTAGGTCACACATACACATGCATATATATCTCACTCGCACTTGATAGACCCATCTAAAACTCTCTCTCTCCCCCTTGTTCTCTCTCCATCTCACACGCACACACATACGATCTCACACCTAGCCAAGTGTGATGGTCTCTCACTCAATTGTAGGCACACGCAGTCCCTCCCTATATGTATATGACTAGCTAATTCTTAGTCTCCATCACAAACATGTGCATGGTCTATGTCGATTTCTCTCGGGGCATCTTTCTATCGCACACGCACCTCGTCCCTTGATCTCCCACCTATATAGTCCCCTCATGATCTCGAGGGGATCTATCTATCACAAACACACCCTCTCTCCCTCCCCATGCGTCCATCTTCTCCATGCGTCCCTCTCGACCTTTGTCCCTTGTTTTGGACATGTGCTATAGGGGTGTCTCTCTCCGTTGCAAACAATCACGCACTAGCTATCTTCGTGTATCTCCTCACCTCACTTTTCTATCTCGGAGACTCATTCGTGATATGTTTGCATAAGAAACGAACACACACTCTCTCTTTAATTTATCATTTGTTATCCCTTTCTCTTTCATACACACACTATTTTTGCACACTCACTCATTCTCCTTCACACACACTTGATCTCTCTCAACTTAGGCACTCTCTTTGGTCCATAGCATATAGATTTATTGAAAAGTCAAACATTACAACAAAGTTTGACCATGTACGCGGAGAAAAACATTGACGTCTAGAACGGCAAACATATATCATTAGATTCATCATGATTTGTAGTTTCGTATGATGTATCTTTGGTATTGTAGATATAAATAATATTTGCGTAAACCTGGTCAAAGTTTCCAAAGTTCGACTTCTAAAAAATTTATATGCACTGCATTATCGAGCGGATAGAATATCTCTTTCCCCCTCTCAGCTATCTGACGCACCACTCAACCGTATCGGGGCTCCTCTATCTCTCTCAAACTTTATATCTCCCGGGTTCACACATACACATATCTCGCTCGCGCTACATAGACCCATCTAACACTCTCCGCCCTTGTTCTCTCTCTATGTGATACGCACCCCCCGTAAGTACCATAATCCTTGACTCCATCATAAGCGCACGCACTCCCCCTTAAGTATGACTATCTCCCACTAGCCATCAGGAACACACGTATTGTCTCCTTCCATCCATACGTCTATCTCGATATCTCTTGGGGTATCTTCTATCGCGTACACACCTTGTCACTCGATCTCCCACCCATGTAGTCCCAGCACGATCTCCAGGGGATCTCTCTGTCACAAACATACACTCTCTCCTCCCCATGTCTGCATTTTCTCCATACGTCTCTCTTGACCTCTCTCCCTTGTTTGTCAGACCTCTCTTGGCCACGTGCTAGGGGTATTTCTCTCTTGGTTGCAAACAACCACACACTATCTCCTCACCTCGCTTCCGCTGTCGAAGATGCATGTGTGATATGTTTGCATAAGACACACACGCTTTTTCTCTACATTATCGTGTGTTGTCCATGTCTCTTTGGCACACACACACACACACACACACACTTTTTTCACTCATTCTTTCTATTTCACACACACTCTCTCTCTCTAGTTAGGTGCTCTCTCCCGTCCATAAGCATATGGATGTTTTGAAAAGTCAAACCTCAGAAAAGTTTGACCAGGTATATGTGGAGAAAAACATTTACATCCGGAACAATCATTAGAATCATCACAACATGTACTTAATTCATACTATCATTTATCTTTGGTATTGTAGATATAAGTTATTTCTTTATAAACTTGCTCAAGGTTTCAAAAGTTTGACCTTAAAAAATATAGGCACTACATTATCAAACAGGGGGAGTAGCTCTTTCTCTCTCTCTCTCTCTACTATCTCTCACGGGCCTCCCCTCTCACTCGAACTCTCTATACCGAGGGATTATACGGTCACTGTGTCAGCGTATAGCTCCATATATTGTTTAGTTGACCGTCTAACCAGTCAACATGCTACCTTGTCAACTCGTGCTCTCTATCTTCGTGTGCTGGCCCATGTGGCAGTGGGTCAAAACAAGTAAACTAGAGGCCCATCTGACACACGGTGAAGTAAGCAAAGTTGAAAGTACTCGGGGTAGCACCCCGCACGCTAGTAAATTGAGGGCACACTTCTGCCGCGCGAAGGAAGCACTCGCGCACACTTCACCACTGCGCGGCGGCATGCACAGAAGGACGCAATCATGCACACCCAGCACACAATACACACCAGCACACATGTACACTAGGGTCGCCGCCGGCTGAGATGGACGGCGAGGCAGCCAACAAGCGGAGGCAGCTCAAGCCAAAACCGCATCCGGCGAGCCTGGACTTCATCTACAGCCTCCCCGACAACATGCTTCTCATCATTATCGGCCTCCTCCCCACCAAATCTGCCATGCAGACCACCCTGCTCTCCCGGCGGTGGCGCCCCCTCTGGTGCCGCGTCCCCCTCAACCTCACCGTCGACAGCTGCCTCTGCGACGGGGATTGCAAATGCATGGCCGCAGTCTCCAAGATCCTTCCATCGCACCCTGGTCCAGCCAGACGTCTTACATCCGCATGTTCAGTACCAATTGCAAGATCCAAGCCAAGTTTGATGAGTGGTTCTTATCCCACGCCCTAGATCAGCTCGAGGAACTCAGGTTTGAAGCTAGACGATGTTGCTCTCTGCTGCCATCCGCGCTCCGCCTCATGCCAATGCTGCTCCGCGTCAGCTTGAGCTCCTGCTATTTTCCCCATATTAATGCCGCGCCCGCCCTTCTTCCCCCTCAACTCAAGCAGCTTGACCTCTTCGACGTTGGCATCTCGAAGAAGGCTATGGAGCACCTGCTCCGTAGGTATACTACGCTCGAGTACCTTTGTCTTCAGCAGATCCACAGGTTCATTAGCCTCCACATCGCCTCGACGAATCTCTGATGGATTTATGTGTCTTGATGGCCCTGCAACAAGACATCAATTGGGAAGAGATCACTCCAGCTGTTCCACGTTATGGTCACTGAGAATGCACCTTTTCCTTGAGATATTGCTTGTATCTGATCTAGAATGTCCGACAAAAATCAGGGTCATTGACGCGTCGAAATTGACAATGTTGGTGTACTCGTCTGCCAAATTCCCTGAACTCTTTATTGGATCCGTAATCGTTCAGGTACAACACTCATCTTCTTCTCCGTCTTCTTGAAATTCACATTTTTAAATTTCCTCTTGATGTATTTACGACTGCCATCCAGAAAATGATTCCCACAAGCTTGACCTAGTCTGTGCGCATAGTGAAGATCTTGGCAATAAAATCTATCAGCCTCAATCTGGATCAAGTTGTTGGATTCCTTACATGTTTTCCGTGCACGGAGAAGCTACTCATCAAGGTGAAACTTCTTTCCTATTAGTAAACGGTAATCACAACGTAGCTCAATTTTTTCATATTTTTCCCTAATTACGATGACAAGTGTAGTTTTCAAAACTGCATCTACGCACTGCACCGAAAGAAATGTTTTTAGTATTTTTTTCTCACGTGATCACCTGCATCGTTTTTTTGTTGTACTACTAGTAGCCTAGGCTAGTCATAGTGGCAAGTAACTTAGACTAGTAACTCTATGGTTACCCTAAGAGCAAGTACTACCTCTGTCCTGGTTTTTTTCTCAAATATGCACGATTGTGCATATCATATATTAAATAGGATAGGGAAGACTCCCTCCATAGTTCCTATTACAATGTAACTAGCAAAGTGGCCCGCTCTTCATGCGGGCTAGTATTTATTATATTTTGGTTGAACTAAGTTCATATTCACCAGTGTTTTGGGCTGGTCATGTAGTGGTGATTTTCAAGATATAAAAGTTACCCCTTTAATGTTTCTGTTAGATATCTGGACAATATGTATATGCACTATACATTTTCCTTATACGATCTACATTAGTCATAGGTGTTTTTTTGTAATTCATAGCTGATCTTTTTAGAACAATGTATAGCTAATTATTTGTGCCTTTTGTAGTCAAATAATTTTTTCGTACTTTAATGATTAGTTGCGCTTTTAGACCAACAGGGTCACGTAGATGCACACAACATTCAGACATCTCTCGCACTCCATAGTCCACATCTTCACACAGACGCTGGTCATGCCCAATCCCCTTTGTAACATTTCTCCTTTCATTCCTTTATGCGTTGGCTCCTATGTTGCTGCCGCCGGCTGATGCCTAGCTACTCCGACAGCAAAAACACCCTCCTTTTCTCCGTTGACTACCTGAATGATGTCGCAGGCTAATGTCCAGCTACGCAAAGGGCAACGTCGGAGCTGTTGTTGATTCATTGTGGGAATGGATCTCAATTCTCGTAGCCAGACCAGATCCGGACTGAGTTCATCCTCTAGAAGACACATCCATATTAGTGAAAATCAAGGCCAGCCAACACGTCATCTTCGTCCTCCATAGCGGTAGCCAGCTTCCGCTTGCAGGACCAACTTTTTTCCCTTTCCTGTTCATGCATATTCCCGCCTTCTTCTTATCCTTTTCCTATGTTTGTACTATTGAACCGATGTGACTAAGGTACTGAAGATATTAATTTTTTTATGCCTATCCACTTTATTCGTGCTTGAGAACAACATTTGCAGTTGCCCCATACCCCTATTCATATTCAGCATCTCAACTATGTAATGAGCCTCAAATATCAGATAATATTGAGCATCGATGTGAGGTATGAATGAGTTGCTTTCATCAAATGCTGATGCACATTTCCATTATATTACTTATGCATATCAGTAGACCATATCCATCCTGCCCATATCATGTTAGCATTGATATGTTAGTTACTATTTTTGAAGTTAGTTTGTGGTATACAAATTTTTGATCTACTTATTCTCGTCTAATAAAAGGTCAGTAGCAACATCTTGTCAAAGAAGAACTATAATAAAAGTGTTTTTCCATGTCTTTAGAATATTTATTTATATACTATTACCCTTAGTCCATCCCATTTATCAATGTTTGAAACAAATGAACTTTTTCCAACAATTGTTACTCTGAGAGTTGTTGGTATATATATATTGTTCTAAAACATGGAACCTAATCAAATGTCATCCATCTCATGCCTAGAAAGCGGGTACTCAGTGGCACCCCCATCACAATACCTATTGTTAGGATCGATGAAGCTAGTGGATTGGAGGCTCGGAGATGGAGTCAGAATAGTGGCCTTGAGAAGAGTTTTTTTACCCTGGAGAAGGAGATCGGGAATTGCTGCCTTGAACATAGGTTTTTCTTTCTAGAAAAAGAGATTAGGAGTTGATAGTTTTTCTTTGTACCAGCGGCGAAGAGACCTCAGATCCCGAAGGAAGACTTGAAGCGCTAGTGCAGAGACACATTGCGACAGCCACTACATGAAGTTGAGGACATAGGGGACATCGGTTTGCATGTGTTCTTGTTTTTTGAGGGATGGCGGCTGCGTGTGTTTTTATTTTTTGAGGTACGGCGGGTGCGATCTTTATTCTATGAACCTTAAAGGAAGGTGAGATCTATTAGTAGTTTTTTTGTACATGAAATGCAACTAAGATATATGAGATTTAGTACTTTTTTAGGGAAAGGATATAGTTGTAGCTTTTTTGTACGTGAGATGTAGTAGTTTTTTGTTTTTTGTTTTGTTTCGAGGGACGTGAGATCTACAACATGAGATGTGGTAGTTTTTTCTTTTTCTTTTGTAGAACGTTTGATCTAGTAGTTTTTTTGTTTCAACCAGCTGTTTCTAATTACTGTGGTAATTTCTAGCTTATTAATCTAAGATGGGTACATAGGATAAATCAGATCCACCAGTTTTGTATGTAGTTACTGCACGTCATCTTTATTTTAGTATGGAGCGGCACGTACATGCTAGGCTAAGGATAGCTGCATTTTTTTTTTGAGATGGAACGCTCTTAGATCTAATCCATTAATTACGTCTTTTAAATTATGGGTCCACTAAATCAACTATCAGATGTTTTTAATTATTTTAGTAATTTTTAGCTTTATTTATCTTTTTTCTGAGTAACCCATCAAGCACTTTTTATATATAATAGATAGATAGATTACAATCAGCGGCTAGATCCACCATACTAAACATCCTATGTCGACTACTCACTACTCACCCACTACTCACTACCTCCATCCTGGTTTACTCTTCCTATTTTGTAGTATCAAAATTTGATCATAGATTTAACTGACAAAATGTTAATGCATGTCAAAGAAAATTATATCGTTGGATTTGTATTTGAACATAATTTCAAAAGGTATAATTTTGGGTGACATGCATTGGCATTTTCTTAGGTAAATCTATGGTTAATTTTACACTAAATACGAGGTAGTACAAAAGTGTGCTATAACGGCCCTCCACTATGTAGGTCAAAACATGTGCCAAATTCACTTGTGATGCATTTGGCATCGATGCCCCTCCATTGCTCACCTGGTGCCCCAACCTGGATCACCTATTTTGCTTCGGTGCCAAATTAACTCGCGCAATGAAAAAATACTTGCGTGGGAGAGGGAGAGGAATGAGGCAATAAAAAATACTTGTTTGCGAGAGTGAGAGGCTGGTGTAGTTGGTTTGATTGATTTGTTTATACATGTGGGTCTGTGTGCATAGCGGTGCCAACTCTCTCACATCGCTAGAGCGGTGCCAAAATCTTTTGATTTGACATTGATGCGTATTATGTGGCATACTTTTGAGAAATATGACATCGGGCACATAGTGGAAGGCAACCAATGCCCAAGCTCTTCACATGCTCCTAGGTAAATGAGAGGAAAGAGAAAGAAAGAGAGAGAGTGAAAAAAATATCACTAGCCAGCCAACCCTATGGTATGAGAGAATGATATTGGTACCCCTTGATGACACAGCAATCTTATACAGCCAGCTGCTCTAATATGTTCTCTTATTTTGCAGATAAAAAGATACCCAAAAGTGAAAAATGTGCTGGAGGCAAGTGTGATCGATCTCCATCTTATAGAAATTGATTTGATCAACTACCCAGGCAGCACATCTGAGATTAAATTCGCCAGGATCTTTGTTCTGGAGGCAAGTATGCTCAAGGTAATAAGGTTTGGCGTTCTTTGGCGCAACAATGAATGGCGTGCTGATCACCACAAGCGTCTAAGCCTAAATGACAAAGTCTCCGCAGAAGTTGAATTTGTTTTTGAAACATGAAGTTGCCAGAGACTCAAAAATTTATTTGCCCATTAGTGACTTATCAGGGCGGTGGATTTTAGTTTGTATGATAATGCTGCATCACCTAAAGTAATGAAAGTTCTTACGTAAACTTCCTAATAATTCCCTCTTCGTAGGTGCAACATTACTCATAACATTTGTAATATCAGTTTGAAACTTGTAATATTGTCGTGTACTATTCCTGCATTTTCAAAATCCTGCGAATCAAAGAGGTCCTGAGTTGTTGATGATGGTGTGCCTGCCTTCTTTCACCAATAGCCGTCGGATCTAAATCTGACGCATACAAAGCAAACTTCTGCAGTTTTGCAAATATATGCCCACACTTGTTCCCTATTTACAAACAACTCCTTGTCTCTCACAATCAGCCTTATCTCCTCCCCACCACATCTAGAACGCCATGGAACAATCTGGTGCAATGGCTGTTGCCGGCGCCGTCCACCTGCAATCTTGGTGTTCCGTGCAATGCACGGGCATCTTACTCATATAAGAAAAGAGTAGAGATACTCGTGGAAACGCACGCAAAATTATGTCGAACACCGCTAGTTCTGAGCAGGCTAGCTCTACAGCTATGATGATAGTGACTGCACACGGTGAGGCTGACTTTGGTATGCCGAACACGACACCTACACTCAGGTGTCATCTCCGGCGCAGGGTCTTGTCACTTCACTATGAGGAGTAATTTGACCAACGGGTAGTACAGTACCACGTTCGTCTAGCACCACCATCTGGATTTAGTAGTACTAGCACGTTTGTCTGGATTTAGTATTTGACTAGCAATATCTAGTAATGCATGTCACAAAAAAATACTACTCCCTCTGTAAATAAATACATGGAGTATTGTTTTCTTCGGTTTTCAACATAGTTTCCGATGATATTAAACACTCTCCCATCCGGTAGATGGCTCAAATCTGAAGTCTCATCAATCAGACTACTATATTGTACTCACCGAGAGCTTGGCTTGGTAAGCTACCAACAAAAAATTGCAATCAAAGTCTAATATTGTACTCCCTCCGTACTGGTGCATTAGTCACATTACAAAAACCAGATAATCCCAAAACTTTTAGGCGCGATGCATTAACTACCCACCTCGTTCCCTGTTTTTTGCACAAAAAAAGAAATCACCCAATAGGAGACATGGGGTGTGTATGCATTCAATGACTTGAGACTACTTAGCACAACATTTTTGGTTACATGCATTGTCAGGACCCCGACTCAATGCCACATCGATCTAGCATGTAACGCGTCATATCACTTTGCGGCCTCACGCACGGTATCCCCACGGGTGTCGCCTTACCTTTGCCCGGGACCGTTTGCGCATTTTGGCACACGTATATGATGGTGTCGCTAGCATCCATATGATAAAGAGCCTGGGCTGACATGGCTAGTCGTAAACCCAAAGTGGCACTAACTTACAGGGACAGGCATCCATGACCCAGCATCGAACGTGTCGGTCATCAACGAGTGAATCCAGGCTGTAGCACTTGGCTAACAGGACTCCGGTGAACCGGGCTGTAGCGGGCTAGCAGGACTCCGGTATTCATCGCGTGACATTTCCCCGAAGGGACAGACACAGGATCGAAGAAGGACACATGCCGGCCTGCCTAAGTGTTTCGGAGCAGTAGCAAGCTACCAGGGCTCAGTGGAAGCACTAGGAGACATTTCCCGGTAAGAGAGGCTACTAAGAATAAACAACTAGGTAGTCAGATCCCACACATAACAATACACATTACACGTACGCATAACATGCAAGTATGTGCTGTACAACATGGCATCACAGCATAACTCAACAATCATATAGGTAAAGGCTCAGAAGAACCATCATAGCATTAATTCCAAACAGGGGTCACAAAACCCATCATACATAGCATACAAGCAACAGGCGGAAGCATTACATGTCTGGGTACAGACATCTACAAATGAAAAAGGCTGAAGAGCCTGACTATCTACAACATCCGATCAAGATCGTAGCTGAGGTACTAGCTACTAGTCGAAGTCCATGAGAACCCTAGTAAGACCGAAGTCTCCGCTGCAAAAACATAAATAAAGAAACATGAGTACAAAGGTACTCAGCAAGACTTACATCAGATCCTATCATACATGCATTTGTATCAAGAGGGTAATGTGGGGTTTAGTTGCAGCAAGCCAGCTTTGACTCTGTGGCTATCCTATTCTACGACTACCAGAAACTCTTGAGGTGAAACAACGTACACGAGTCCACTAATCACCATACAATACACTACTATGGGTTCATCCCCGTCTCCCTACGAGAAGGCCATCCATAGCACTCACACTTGTCTTGAGCATTTTAGAGTATCCACTTCAAGTTGTCTATGTACCATGTAAGCATCCAAGAAGTCCATAACCGCGGACCCGGCTATTTGAATAGATCATGTTAACCCTGCAGGGGTGTACTTCTTCACACACGCTCTCGCCACTTACCGCCATGTACACGTCATGTATCTCGGCAACCTTCAAGCGGAGGCCTGGCGAGGGTGTCGGCCACGACCTGACTAACCACACAAGACTCTAGTCCAGGTTTATCGCCTATTCGGGTTCCATCCGCAAGGAGATCCGGCCGGGGTGTCGCTTACGGCCCCAAACGATGTGTACAGGGTTCCCGAGCCCACCATCCGGGTGCCACTCGGTACACCAGGCCACGTGTGCCTACTCTGTCCCAAGCCCACCCTGCCGGGTGCCACTTGGTAGAAAAATAGCACTACCTACAAACACCAGAAACTAGTTGCGACTCCTGGACAGAGATCAAGTCGGTTAATAAGTCGAGAGGGCTTGGAGCGCCCGGAGCCCAATGTGTGGTAGTATCGAGTCATTGGACAACATACATAGAACTCGGTGCTTAAGGACGGTTCCAGTGAGACAACCCACCATGTACTCCTACATGGCCTCTCACCGCTACCTTTACCAAATCGTGTTCACACACTTAACTCTCAGCATCAGAACATATCGTAACACTCCAATTCATTCCCAATGAACCAGACCTGACACAACTCTAAGCAATAGCAGGCATAGCATGGTAGGAACACAACAATGGCTTCAATCAACTCCTACACATGCTAGTGGGTTTCAACTATTTACTGTGGCAATGACAGGTCATGCAGAGGAATGGGTTCAACTACCGCGGCATAAAGTAGCAGATGAACCGTTGTTGTCCTAATGCAATAACTGAGAGCAGGAGCGAGAGAGTAGGGTTTTATCGAAATGAACAAGGGGGTTTGCTTGCCTGGTAAATCAACAAGGGAGGCACTGCTTCACAGACAGGTACTCTGGAACGTCTCCGGAGCAGGACCTATCGAGAAGGAACGGTGCCGGCAATCAAAACACAATCATATGCAACAATATGATGCATGAGCATGGCATGTAGATGTGATGCTGTTTGAGCTAATGCAACTAGTAAACATTTAGTTTAAAGTCCATTTGAACCATAAGCTCAAATGCAATTCTAAATTAAGTCTCTTATATATGCCATAATGTGTTTTCCCATATTCAGCATGTATAAGTTGGTTTTTCATGCATGAAACTAGTACAGATGGAAAGATTGCATTTTTCTGATAATTTTTCATATATAAATTATTTAAATCTGAGCTACGGTTGAATTGATATGAATTTTTGAAGTTTAAATCAATTTCTGGAATTTCCTGATTTAATTTAAATCCAGAAATCATATTATTGCGCCAGCATGACGTCAGCACGACGTCAGCGGTCAACTGGGCTGGTCCGGGTCAAACCCGACGCGTGGGACCCACACGTCAGTGACAGGGGGTTAAACAGGGGGTTAATTTAGTTCTAATTAGAAGTTAGTGGCGCTGGGGCCCACTGTCAGTGTCAGGGGGGGTTAATTAAGCGGTGATTAGCACTAAGCTAATCACCTGACGGGCTGGCCCCACATGGCAGGGCTCAGGCGACGGGGCTCGCCGCCGGCGACCTCTGGACGCGGCGGAGTCCGCGCCACAGGCCACGGGGACGGCGTCGGAGAGCACCGGGGCGTAGCCCGGGCTCTCGCGCATCTGGTGGGACAGGTGGGAGGAGCGGGGAAGGCCGGAGCTCGCCGGAGCAAAGCTCGCGGCGGCGGCCGGAGCTCGGCTTCGAGCGAGAACGGGCTGCGGGGCACGGGGAGGCCACCTGAGGGGCTCGGCGGCACCCTCGTGGCACCGGGAGCATGCTAGGGTGCTTAGTTTGGGCGGAGGCGGGCCGGAACGGCGAAGGCGACATGGACGGCGGCGAGAGGCTTCGGCCGTGGTGGGGAACGGCGCTACGGCACGGAAACGAGGGGGAGAAGAGAGGGGAACGGTGGAGATGCTCACGGCGATCACGCAGAGCAGCACAGCGGGGTCGGGGAAGACCTGGTGACAGCGAATCGACGGCGGCGGACGGCGGAGCCCGAGGAAGAAGACGATGGCGATTGCGGCGATGGAGGCCGTCCGGAGGTGCATGGCTCGACGAGGAGGTAGCCGGCGACGTGGCAGAGCTCGTGGACTGCTCAGATGCTCTCGAGGGGCGCGGTGGCTACGTCTACGGCGAGCGGTGGCGTCGGTGATGTTCGGCCGTGAGAGAGAGAGAGAGACAGAGGAGAGGACGAGGGCGAGGGGGAGTGCGAGGGGGTCGGGGTAGCTGCGTGGCGTCGTCCGGGGCATCGAGGGCGACGAGAAGGGCGCCAGGCAGGCAGAGAGGGAGGAGGCGTGGCGCGGTGGCGCGCGCGCGCGCCGGGCACACTCCGTCCCCCTGTCGGGGAGGAAGACGACAGAGGAGGGGGGCCAGGTGGGCTGGGCCGCCTGCTGGCTGGGCCGGCCTGCTGCGGCTGGGCTGCACAGGGGAAGCCCCAGGTAAGCCCCTCCTTCTTTTATTTTTTTTTTGTTTTCTAATTTTTCTGACATTAGTTTTGATTTAATAAAATACTAAATCAATTTAATACCTTATGCCAATTTTGCAGGAGCTAGATATATTATTCTAGAGCTCCTTTATAAATGACATAATTTTTGGACCATATTTCATATATATAGCAATATATTTCCAAAGCAAATATTTATCGAATTAATCCAAATGGCCAAAATAAATATCCATGAGCTCCTAAAAATATTGTTTTGATTTTTATCTCTGTCCAATATTTTCAGAGAGCAACATGAGCATTTTCTTGGACCCTTTTGGAGAAATTTTTATTTGGGTCATTTTCAAAAATGATTCTGAGGGTTCCACCAATCCTCATTTCAAATTTAAATGAAATTTAAATATGATGCACAAATGACTAGCTAGTCTAGGTCATACCAGACTAGGGATGTGACATGCATTAACATTTTATTAGTTAAATCAAAGGTCAAAACTTGGCGCAAAATGCAAAGGGGACCAATAAACCAGTAAACATCAAAGTTTTCTCGTTTTGCCCCAACTTGGTGTCGATGAGATGACTATATTGCCCCCACGACTGCCCGCCGTCGCGCCGAAGAATGTCCACCTCGAGGTTGCTGTTCGCACACGAACACATCACTGTGTACCCTCGACGCCGGGGATGATGCACTACAGCTCACGTCGAAGGAGATCTGACCGGTAGCGCCATACGTAGGACAACCAGCAGGTGCTTTTGTAGACCTGAAGCCCCGCTTGCCCGGGAGGGACCCCGTCAGGGCTTGCGATGGCTATGGGCTGCTCCAGGTCGATTCACTCGCCCCTAGAGCCTCGTGGATCCACAGCCCTCCAGCATGAAGAACTAGCGAATAACGAGAAGAAATATACAAGGGAGAGAGAAAAAGTAGATGAACACGAAAAAGTAGTAGATGTGTTTGTTCGATTGTGTGTTGTTCAATCAGCCGTCACCCCCAACATATATAAGAGGTGGCTGGACTTCCCGTACAAGTAAAGGATTCATCTAGGCTTTCCTTGCATGAAAAATTACATCAATTCACGTCCTAGGGTCCTAGTTCTATTCCAACTCAAATTCAGTCTGAATCTGGCCCAAACTCTGTCTTCCTTCTTGCGTGGGCCGTCGAATTTGCATATGAACTCTGATCAAGACAGCCCAAATATCAAATTTGTGCACCTCGACGAGACAAACAACTCTCGTGTTGATCACTTCTCCAAACAAGGCCATCTTGAATACTTTATGAGGTCATCTTTACCTTCCAATCAGACCCGGTCTTGCAGCTGACTGTACTATCCGCGTCTCGTAGTGAATTTGTAGGCCGTATACTACCTCAGATGATGACAACTCCAAAACCAAAGGTTACCGTTTTGACGATATGTACAACTCCCGTGTTGAACACTTTTCCATCCTAGGTCATCTAGATAACCTTTCGGGTACATCTCCACCTTCTGGTCGGAGCATTCGAATCTCTCCACTCGGATATTAGAGCCTTTTACTCGGATCACCCGACTGGACTTCTTCACTCGGATGGCAAGTTTAACTAGGATGGCAAAATTTTCATTTGGAAGACAATCTTTCACTC
This sequence comes from Triticum aestivum, assembly GCF_018294505.1. Lineage (NCBI taxonomy): Eukaryota > Viridiplantae > Streptophyta > Magnoliopsida > Poales > Poaceae > Triticum > Triticum aestivum. The sequence continues at coordinate 41,185,198 of NC_057804.1, forward strand.
GGATTACTATATTTTCACTAGGAAGACAATCTTTTCACTTGGATGGCCACATTTTCACTCAGAGGACTATATTTTCACTCGGAAGACATCTTTTCACTTGGATGGCCACATTTTCACTCGGAGGACTATATTTTCACTCGGAAGACAATCATTTCACTTGGATGGCCACATTTTCACTCAGAGGACTATATTTTCACTCGGAAGACAATCTCTTACTCGATCGGCAAGCTTTCATTCCGATGATAAGATTTTCACTCGGATGACTATATTTTCACTCGGATGACTATATTTCCACTCGGATGGCAATCTCTTACTCGATCGGTAAGTTCTCACTCGGATGGTAAGCTTTTCACTTGGATTTCCCGACTGAAAACCTAGCCTGTCTTGATTTGCCTCTCCAGGTCGCATATGACCTCGGATTGAGACGATTTATATATGGGAATCGACCGGCTCGACGAGACGAAGCTTTTTCGTGTTGATGGGTTTTCGATTCAAGGCCATATTGATGGCCGAATGGCTCGCGCGATCCATCAGACAGGGTGTCTAGTACCTCGCGTCATATTTCCGTTTAGGTTGAGTCTGCAGTGTATTGTCTCTAACTTTTACATACGAACTCGGGTTGAGGTGATTTATATATGAAAATCGATCGCCTCAACGAGACAAAGACAATCAATGTAGAGTTCTCCTTCATCCGAGGTCGTCTTGGAGGCATAATCGTCCAAAAAGCACTCGGAACACTAAATTCTGCCACTCGGACTACAGTTTCGGCCCGTAAGATGAGGTCGTATGATGATAACCTAAACATCAAAGTTGTTCCACTCGGCGACGTCCTTTTACACCATGCCAAAATCTGATGTCAACACATGCCCCCTGTTTTTCGGCAAAGCTTGCATGCTGAAAAATAACATACAGGGTGTTTGTTCTAAGGACGATGTCAACACTCCATCGGCTGTGCATGCTGAGGACAAATTGTTATCAGCCATATGCTCAGGCTTTTTGCTGCTTGGGTATAGCCTTTTTAGATAATAGTCTCTGATAAAAACCATTGGATGTCAGGAATGCCTTCATGTAACTCTCTCATGTCAATCCTGACTTGGCCTTTATCTAAGTACTCCATGGGGATATTAGAACCGTCCGGCGATACCGGCTGCCAAAAAATTATGTCCATGCACCTCAAAGGAACCATCAACTATTCGGTGACTCACCTCATTGTTGACCAAAATACTCCATCACGTCTCCGCCGAACAATGTCTGTCTCCTAAACTGGATCCTGCAGATAAGAAAAACTTTCTCCAGCTAGCTATATGACTCGCACTAGATCCATCAGTGGTTGAGTCCCCCGTGGAGTCAGCCACAACTCGTGAGGTCAATGTTTGAGTGATTCGTCAATGCATATAAAGATAACATTTGTTGGACGGTTGGCAACGAATCATTGTGAACCTTGATGCACACCACCCCTGCAGCGAAAAAATCATCTAGCCTGAATATCACAACATATTCGGCTTGATTATTAGCGTGTAAGCTCTAGTCATCATGAAGTCTTCAAATCCATCCCGTGAAGAAATATGTGAATAACGCCGACTCTGGGCACTGCTAAACTGAATCATGAAAATAATCTCCATGTTACTTTGACATGGCGTCTAGTGAGTGCCGACTAATAAATGGGATGTCACGCTCCTTTCCTTTGGTCTCCTGAGTCAACATTGCCTTGCTCCCTGAGTGAACAAAGCTTCGTTCATCGCGGTGACTTACTTTCTCTGGATTCTGCAACAAACCAACAATAGGAGTCGACCACTTTTGCTGCATTAGACCCTCGATTGGTGGCCGAATAATTAGTCGGCCTTCCAGTGTTGGCAAAACTAAGAATTGTCTTTGGGAATATGAGATACACCACAATGAAAACAGTTAGCCAAATGCTAGCTTTGTCAACCCAATGTACTCTTAGGGCGATATGTAAATATCGGCCATATGTCTTTATCTCATATGACCTAGAGAACCTGTCCACCAAAGTGTGAATAGCCGAAATAATTTAGATGTTTCGGCTAGGGATAAGTTTCAGGACACTCTCTTTGATGGAACGGCTGAAGAACATGGACGATGTGCCATTTGGAGCCCCCTATAGTGAGATGAAAACTGTCGATTCCGCTTACCGGCTTTGGACTTGTCCTCCTTTACTCATGTCGGCTTCACAATAGGAGATGGGATGCCGGTCTTGACTCGAGGATTTCCCTTAAAAAGTGCATCAAGAACAATCTTCAAGAAGAAAATTCCATCAAGGCTACAATGGCGACATCTAGCACAGGGGGTCAATGAGAAAATTCAACGACCGATGCACGCACAACTAAAGAACGCAAAGGCAATGGTAAGCACAAAGGTGATCCAAAAGTCACCTTCACACAGTTATCATAAAAAATATCAGAAGATAAGTGAGGCAAAGAGTGCTTATCGGCAGAGTGAAACAAAAGCATCGAAGTCACCAAAAAGTGTGTTGACACACGAACACGTCACGTGTACCCTCGATGCCGGGGGTGATGCACCGCAGGTCACGCCGAAGAAGACCCGACCGACAGCATGATATGCAGGACAGTCGACGGGCGCTTTTGTGGAACTGAAACCCCGCACACCCGGGAGGGACCCCGTCAGGGAGTGCGGCGGCTATGGGCTACCCTAGGTTAATTCGCTCGCCCCTAGAGCCTCGGGATTCACAGCTCTCAAACTTGAGGAACAACGAAGAACTAGAGAGAAAAAACGGTGGAGAGATAAAAAATAGATGAAAAAGTAGTATATTGATTTGTTAATACCCTTTCGTGATATAAGAAATTATATTGCATCCATGGATCTAGATAAGCCCATGGAGGGTGACCAATCATACATGTGGATGGATGAATTCCATGGCAAAGACATCAATGGAATGTTTGGCGAATATGGATGATGTGCTAACCAAAGATTTTGATGGGGGGATGTAAACCTTCAGATTAATTGTTTTTGGCTTCCATCCTTCTCTTTGTTCACTTTTGTAACACTTGTTGCAATAGTAGCATGCACATCATTTTTGTTTTGTTTTATCCTCTTGGGAACCCATGCCATGTTCTTCTTTGTCAGCTCTTGTGCACTAAGATTTTGTAATTCCTTCTTTTGCCAATACGATAAGCCGAGTGGGCACCCCGGCTGCGATTTTGTTTGACGCAATGGAAATTCTTGTTTTTCCTTGTGCACTCTAAACTTCTTTTCTTTAGATTTGGCACTTTTATTCTTAACAATTGATCGCTCCACTTCTTTGCCTTTTGTAGCCAATGTCAACACTTTAATTGGCTCTTTTTTAGTTGAGATCAAATCTGAAGTTGCACTCTTACAACCATCTCTTTTAACACGGTAAACTTGCTTCACCACCTCTTTCTTCTTTCTTGAGTTCTGGACCGATTCCCTATGATTGAAACGGTCTTTAACATATGATTGTTCAAATGTTGATCCTCTGGGAGCTACCTAATGTTGGTGAGATGGTCTAAAATACAATGGAGAATGTGCCCTTGTATCATACCTGTCCCATGATGGATATGATTCTATATGAGCATACGGAGGCATCCACCGCATTGGCATTGGCAGACCAAAATATGGATATGAATATATTGCATTAAAATTCTCACTTTGCCAATACTGATCCTCATATTTGTGCCTTGGGGGTGATCTTAGATTCTTTGCATGATTTGTCCGATAAGCATTCTTCTCTTCACTCTTCTTTTCATATTTTTCCAGTAGTTCAGCGAAGGTGATTTTTGATCTCTTACACTTGCGCTTATTTCGGCCTTTGTTTTTTTGGTTTTCTTTCATCGATCATTGGATTTGCTTGCTGCCCCCCCAGTCTTGGCGTCTCCATTGTAGCTTCGATGGAATTCTCGCCCTCGAGATTATGTTCATTATGCTCTTCAACAACTTATCTTCTTGAAATCTTGCTCCTGTCACCTGCAGTTTTTACCTTCTCTTTATGTGGATCGTCTTGAAGCAGCCGACACATAAACTTTTTGCCATCGGGACCAATTGGAATAGACTGGTCATCTCTTGATGTTTCAACAAATCTCAATCGTCCTTTATCAATAGCCGATTTGACTATTCGACAAAACATATTGCTGTCGGATGTTGGGTTCCGGCAGACCCTTAAGGTTCGAACTCTGGGGTGTGCGTGAAGATCTTCCCCCTACTAATCCACATCTGATCGCCTTGCAAGAATCTAAGCTAAACGATGAACAACATGAGGGACACAAGGTTTATACTGGTTCGGGCCACCGTTGTGGTGTAATACCCTACTCTAGTGTGTGGTGTGGTGGATTGCCTCTGGGGCGGATGATGAACAGTACAAGGAAGAACTGCCTCACGAGAGGTGTTCTTGAGCTGATGCGGAGTTCTACTTGGGGTGGATCTCCCCGTCTCTAGATGATATTCTAGGTGCCTTGTACTGTGGTGACTAGCCCTATTTATAGGGGCCCTGGCCCTCTTCCCAAATATTGAGCGGGAAGGGCGCCAACAACGGCCATTTTGAAGGGTAACATCTAGTACAAGTTATCCTAACAAAAATTGGTCTTCGGCTGCTAAAGGCACTAGTGATGATGCCGTCTGGGCTCCACGGTGACCTCCATCCTGCCGCTCTGCTGGTCTTGGTCTCGTTGCACTGAAATGGTAACCTTTGCCTGATGCCTCGGTACCCCACGCCTTTGCTTGCCCCCTTTGCACCAAAGAGGAAACAAGGACACTGCGTAGGCCGGCGCCCGCCTGGCCCCCGCCTGGTCTCGATTGTCACGGCTCGCGTCACGAGCACCTCGCGAGGTATCCTTGCCTTGATCTCTCCGCCTCCTCGCGAGCCTGCCTGGCGAGGCTGCTCCTGAGGAAGCCTTGTGTCGTCCACCAGGGTCTTGAGTCTTGCGCTCATGAAGATGGGACGTACTGGGCCACCACTCGAGCCACGCCGTAGGCCGCAGGCAGGCAAGTCTGGGGACCCTCGTTCCCAGAACACCGACAGTAGCCCCCGAGCCCAAGGCGCGCTCGGACTTGGCTTAGCAGAGAAGCGAAGGGGCAAGTGCAGAGCACCGCGGCCCCCCTCAGCCTGTGGCCTTGGGCGCCGCGTGGCGGTTGATTGGACGTGGGCACCTTTGCTTTCCCACGCTATCTCGGCAACTGCTCGACTTGACAAGTCCCTGCATGCAAAAATGGGTCATGATTACCTGCGATCGTGGAGGCCGACGGTTGGCCTCCTCTAGACTATAAGTATGGATGGGTGAGAGCCCCCGCAGTCCATCTCTTTCTGCTTCACTCTTTATTCCTCACCCTTGTTCCACTTCACACCAATAGCGCGGATCCACCGGTTCTCAGCGGAAGAGAAAGGGAAGGCCCCCCGAGAGGGTCCCGACCCGCTTCCACCAAAGAAACGGCCGGTCCCCGGCCGCCGTGACATGGTTGCGTGGCAGGAGACATCGAGGCCTTGGTATGAGTGGCCGCCGCCCGGGTTTCCGCTGCCCTTGTACGCCTGGGCTGAGGGCCCGAGAGAAGAAAACACTGAGCGGCATCGCCTGCGCTGCCGGCGATGCCGACGAGTCACGGCAGTGCGCATCGTCGCCCCTGGGGTCCATGCCTAGGGCTCTTCTCGCGAGCTTGTGCTTCACGCCGCCATGCCTCCAAGCTCTTGGATTCACCTTCCTCCCTCCTTCGCCTTCGAGATGCCGCCGAGGGGGCCTCTTGAGCTCTGGCTGCAGCATGCTGACTCAGTACCCTTGCGACCGGAGCGGAGGTCAAGGTTGTCGCTCCGGGCAAGGTCTACATGACCCGGGGCTGGGGCGAGATTGCTCGGGACTACCGGACAGGGGGTGCCCTCGTAATCCTCCTCGAATACGATGGCGCCTCCTTGATGTTCTTCAAGGTCTTCGACACGGAAGGACGCCGACTGGAGTGCTGCCCCAAGGAAGGCGACCGGGGCGTCGAAGTGGCGAGGGCTAGGCCTGCCAACCGCTTCCTCTGCGGCTCCTCTGGTGGCAGCAGAGAAGCCGGAGGGTCAAGCGACTCCGTCGAGCTTCTCGTGACTCCAGAAACGAGCGACGACAGCTACGAGCCCCCGAGCTCGCGCCGTGCTCGGAGTAGGGCAGCTGCATCATGCCGCCGGCGCCGCTGATCTGGATGGGGTTGGCACCGGCGCTTGGCGGCCCACTATTGATGATGGTGTCTCCTAGGAAGGCGTGCGTAGTTAGCGTTCCTTAGGATTGGCACCTTTTGTTCCCTGCGAGGAATCAAAGAAACACCCCATGGGGGTATGTAAGGCGTCTGCCATGTCTTTTGTGAATATTATCCTTATTATGGAGCGAAGCGAGATGCTTGTCCTGTCTCGGCTCAGCTCCCCCTTTCTATCCTCACGAGGGCTTGGTGCTCTACGCTGACAGGTCCCGGTCCCTAGGCAGGCTTCAGCCGTCACTGGTATGCCAGGTCGCGATGCTGTTGTCAAGGCCAGGAGGTGAGCGGCCCAAGGTCCAGTAAGAGCCCCCGAGGCGCGATTCTCAGGAGGTCCCTTTTAGCGCTCAAGCAGCATCCGCTGGGCAGGAAAGGAAGGAAACATTGCTGTGACAGAGCCGCACTAGGCGAGGGTTTAGCGTCGCGTTGATTTAGCTTTTCCAGGGGCGTGACTTACGTCGTGAGCTTGGAGTTGTTCTTTGACGAGGTGTCGGGCCTACACGCCGGCAGCTGGGGTGTCGCTGGGTCAGGCCCTCGTGAACTTCTCCCCTCTTCCCCGCACTTTCCTTCATGCTCTACATCCTCAGGTCCCGGCCCTCGAGCAAGCTCAGCCGTCGCTGGTACGACAGGTCGCGATGTCGTGGGTCAAGGCCAGCGGGTGAGGGCTGGAGAGCCAGTAAGAGCCCCTGAGTCGTGATGCTCAGGCACCCCCCTTTTAACGCGCGAGCGGATCGCAGGGGAGAGAGAGAGAGGGCTCATGATGCCCCCCACGCCATTCCTTAGGTGGATCATGTACACCAACATGAGGGAAATAAGGACTGCCATTACGGTTGCCAGCCGGCCATTGGTTGCTCCGAGGGAGTGATTGTGGCACCGAGGACCTGGTGAGGTAGCGCCTTGCGGGGCTGCCGCGGCCAGAGCTCGACCACTCAGATTTATCGACGTTGCAGGGACAGACCCATGCGCAAGCGCTGTGCCAGAGCGAGCGGCTCCAAAGGTAGGTGTCAATCGAGCAGTCAATTATCTCAAGTAGGTTAAGCATGAAGAAGCAAATCAATTTAGGTAGATGCAGAGAAGGGTACAGGCCACTGGGCTAGGCCCAAGCGGCTTGCGGATGATGCAGCCCGAGGGGCGCCCCCAACAAGATAAGCTGAAGACATAAGAAAAATGGATACATGCCGCGAGGACAGACCCACGCGACCTGGGGATGATGCAGCCCTAAGGGCACTCCTAGCTGAAATGAAACTTGAGAGAAGTCACCAGATACCATTACAGGGTGAGCATCGAAGTAGCTGACGGTGCATGGTGAAGAAGCCAATCCGCACAAGCCTTCAGGGCTCCGAGCATCGGGAGGCTCGAGAGGCCCGGGCGGCTCGGCGAGGTCCATCTCCATATCCTCCAAGAGTGCGCGGTGCTTGGCCACCTGAGCTTCCAGAATGCTCCTCATTAGGCGCTGGTGAGCAACAACCGGGTTCAGCAGGCCGAAGGGCATGCGAATGTAGCTGTGTAGTGGACCCTCACAACGCTCCACGCGCGAGGGCCAGAAGCACTCCTGAGACGCGACTCGATTGAGCCCTCGGTAGTCAATGCAGACGCGCAGCCAGCCATCCTTGCCTGGATGGGGGGCTACACTGGGCAGGCGGTAGTTGCCGCGCATGACTCTCGATTCCTGTAACTCCTGAGCGGCCTTGGTGATGAACTTCTAAGGGTTGGGCCCTCCTTGTCTTATGCTTTCCTGAGGGAAACGTGTCATGAAGCATGCCTCCAAGTGGTGCCCGAGCGCCTCCCTCGTGATCTTGGCAAAGTCAGTGGCTCCCTGGGAGACAACCCCCGAGCCTTGCTCGAGGAGGGCGTCGGGCGCGCCTTCCTATGCAACAGAGGGTGGCGCCCCTTGGATGGGCGCAGGTCCTGATGTGGCGCCTCCAGAGGTGCCTGCCTCCTGAGGCCTCGAGCCAGGTGATGTCTTCTTCTTCTTGGGAGCTGCTTCAGGAAGGTTTCCACTCTTGCTGTCTGGGTCCTCAATTGACGCGGCTTGGAAGGCGCGCTCGAGAGAGCACACCGCATCCTTCTCTTCACAGGGGACCATGATGACTCCGCCACTTCCTGGCATCTTGAGGACGTTGTAGCCATGGTGAGTCACTGCCATAAACTTGGCCAGAGCAGGATATCCGAGGATGGCATTGTATGGCAGGCGAATGTGGGCGACGTCAAAGTCAATGAGCTCGGTACGGTAGTTCTTGCGCTGCCCAAAGGTGACAGGGAGGCGGACCTGCCCTATCGGGACAGTGGAACCATCAGTGACTCCTGAGAAAGGCTTGGTTGGTTGAAGCTGATCGTATGGCACTTGGAGATTGTTGAATGTCTTGACAGACAGGACGTTGAGCCCTTCTCGCCATCGATGAGGGTCCTAGTAACTTGCACATTGCTGATGACTGGGGAATAGAGCATCGGGAGGACACCGGCCGTTGCCACGCACTTGAGCTGATCTGCTGAGCTGAACGTGATGGCGCACACAGATCACCTGAGGGGGCGCGTGGCCTCAAGCTTGGGGAGGACTGCATTCACCTCGCGAGCAAACTGCTTGAAGATGCACTGAGAGGCTGGGGCCTGGGCACCGCCCAAGATGCAAGCGATTGCACGCGGCTCCTGGAAGCCCCCAGCCACCTCATCCTGATGATGGTCGTCATTCCTTCTTGGCGGTGGTGGCAGAGGAGGAAGTCCTGTGTTGCCTTATGGGCGATCCTCACGAAGCTGATCCCTCCAAGCCCCCTCGCGAGGCTGGTCCTGCCAGCGGTCCTCGCGAGGCCGGTCACGCCACCCTTGGTGAGGGCCTCGGTCGTCCCATCGTCCTCCACCTCTTCCTCCGCCTCGGTCGTAGCCCCGATCTTTGCACTCAGGGCGTCGACCGACACGGCCTTCTCGCACGGCCCTGAGCTCTTGGCATTCGTTGGTGTTGTGGGTGTGGAGATCGTGGTACACACAGTACCGGCTGCCTTTGGACGACTCCGGCTAGTCCCTGCCGCGCTTCATGTCCGGCTCTGCTGTGAGCACAGCTGCTCCCTTGCACTTCACATCCTTGGCCTTGGCCTTCTTCTCTTCTGGATCTGCTGCTGGGAGCTGGAGAAGGGAGAGGCATCCTTCCTCAGCCCTTGTGCACTTGGTCGACAGGTTGAACAACTCCAGAGATGTGCACAAATCTTTGTGGATTGCCAGCTCCTCCTTCATCTTGATGTTGCGGACGCCGTCAGAGAACGCCGAGATGATGGCCTCCTCGGTCACCTTGGGAATCTTGAGGCGAGCGTTGTTGAAACGCTGGATGTACTTCTGCAAGGTCTCCCCAGTTTGCTGCTTGATGCGGTGCAAGTCACCCACGGCCGGCGGACGGTCGCGAGTGTCCTGAAAGTTGGCGATGAAGCGAGTGCGCATCTCGTCCCAGGAGGAGATCGTGCCAGGAGGCAGGTTCAGGAGCCAGGTGCGGGCACCGTCCTAGAGTGCCATGGTAAACTAGTTCGCCATGACCTTTTCGTCCCGTTGGCGGCTTCGATGCCCAGCTCGTAGAGCTGCAGGAACTCCGCGGGGTCTACAGTGCCGTCGTAGCGAGGGGGCAGGTCAGGTTTGAACTTGCCCGGCCAGGCGACACTCCGTAGCTCGGTGGTGAAGGCGCGGCAGCCTGCGGTGGCCACCGGAGCTTTCTGCTGATGCGGGGCTTGCTCCTGGGGATTCCCGCACGCCGCTGCCTGGCGCAGCGCGGGGTCTTGACGTGCTGGTGCAGGGATGCGGTCCTGGCATGCCGGTGCCGGGAGCACGTGAGCACCTTCTTAAGGGCGAGGGATTTCTTGGCAGCTCCTTTCTTTTCGTGCGGGCACTGGACGCGGTGGATCTCGTCCTGGGGCCGCGCGCCTTGGAGCCAGGGCGCCTTCTTGGGGAGGAGGTGGCGGAGGCACCTCCTGGGCTGTGCCACCCACGAATTATGGAGGGTGAGGCAGCGAGAGGGACGGCGCAGGGGAGCCCCCTGCGGTGCTGAAGAGCTCGGTGATGCAAGCGAGCCACTCCTCGTAGAGGTCATTGAAGGGATGATAGTGCATGAACTCACGCGCTAGGAGCAACGCGGCGTGCACGTCCGTGGGGGCGCGACAGGTGTGGGACGATGGACCAGCTGGACTCAACGACGGGGTAGCGGTGCGGCCTTCCCGCTGCCCCGAAGGATGCAGCGACAAGGCCTGCTGCTCATTCCCCGCCGGGCCGGTGGCTGTGTTGGCGGCAGGCGACAGGGAACGATGGGGACACCCGCCGATGGGAGCCGTCTAGGTGACGCGAGCGGCAAGAGCAGCCCGACGCTCGACGCGAGCCCGGTGAGCGTCAACCATGGACACGACGGGTGATCGAACATGGAACAGCGGAAGAAAGATTCCGACGCACCCCTACCTGGCGCGCCAAATGTCGGATGTTGGGTTCCAGCAGACCCTTAAGGTTCAAACTCTGGGGTGCATGCGAAGATCTTCCCCCTACCAATCCATGTCTGATCGCCTCGCGAGAATCTAAGCTAAACGATGAACAACACGAGGGACACAAGGTTCATACTGGTTCGGGCCACCGTTGTGGTCTAATTCCCTACTACAGTGTGTGGTGTGGTGGATTGCCTCTGGGGCGGATGATGAACAGTACAAGGAAGAACTGCCTCGCGAGAGGTGTTCTTCAGATGATGTGGTGTTCTACTTGGGGTGAATCTCCCCACCTCTAGATGATATTCTGGGTGCCTTCTACTGCGGTGAGTAGCCCTATTTATAGGGGCCCTGGCCCTCTTCCCAAATATTGAGCGGGAAGGATGCCAACAATGGCCATTTTGAAGGGGAACATCTATTACAAGTTATCCTGACTAAAGTTGGTCTTCGGCTGCCAAAGGCACTGGTGATGACGCCGTCTTGGGCTCCACGGTGACCTCCATCATGCCGCTCTGCTGGTCTTGGTCTTGTTGCACTGAAATGGTAACCTTTGCCTGATGCCTCAGTACTCCACGCATGTGCTTGCCCCCTTTGCACCAAAGAGGAAACAAGGACACTGCGCAGGCCGGCGCCCGCTTGGCGCCCGCCTGGTCTCGATCATCACAGCTTGCGTCACGAGGACCTCGCGAGGTATCCTTGCCTTGATCTCTCCGCCTCCTCGCGAGCCTGCCTGGCGAGGCCGCTCCTGAGGAAGCCTTGTGTCGTCCGCCCCGCGAGGTTTGGCCCCTCGCGAGGGTCTTCAGTCTTGCGTTGATGAAGATGGGCCGTACTGGGCCACCACTCGAGCCACTCCGCAGGCCGCGGGCAGGCAAGTCTGGGGACCCCCGCTCCCAGAACACCGACAATTGCAATCCTCAAAATTATGCTTGGACGAATCATGCAACTTACAATACATTCGTCCTTGGATTGATGGCTTGACATGGTGATCAACAATTCTAATTTAATTATTTTTCAGCAACGAATCAAATATTTGATAACACATGCTTGAATTGAAGGTATACTTCTTATTTTTTAGCCGGTCTTAGTGTGGGAGTGGCTTTAGAGGTAAGCAAACGAATGGTTTAGGTTTGGAATCTCCCCATTCGGCTATACAATGTGTTTTGCACTCTATATCCGATGTCTTTTGATAAGATATCATAATAGCATCGGTTTTCTCAATAGAATTTAACCTTGGCTTTAAATTTCTGAAACGAAAATAGTTAGAGCATACATGTCTCAGTTGAGACCAAATGCAAGCCAAGAAGTAAATAAGCAAAGCTACCCACTTAGGTATGAACTTTAGATAAAGCAATGGGGAAAGCCTTGCCTGCAACAATAAGTCACTATCGGTCTTTATAAATGGCACAATGGATTGACCTATATGCTCAATAACAATTTTATTGCTAATAAGTAAATTACCCTTGTTCATTGGTCTTTCAAAATTACTTATGAGGATTTTTCTAATAGATGCATCAACAATAAAGTTGTGAACAAATCTAAAAACAGGTAAATTACTTGCAAGCCATACCTCCTCAAATATGTTGGGAGAGCAAGATAGTTGCATGACATGAGTAATATCGTGCTTCGCTTTTGGATGGCTTCCCAACACCTCGTCGCTCTCTTTTTCTTGGTTCCGTGCATCATTACATTGAAGAACTTTGTCAACTGAACTTTATTCAGCTATATGTTCTTGCTCTTGAAGCTCGTCAATTTCTATGGCACGAAACTCATAGGGCAAGAAGTAGGTACAGTTGGATTAGTATAGTGCAACTTAGTTGTCGATGAATAAAAGGGTGAAACACTTTCTTGCATGGCATTGGAAGTTCCTACATGGGGTGTTTCAACTTGATTAACCAAACTCATCATGTTGTTCATCATCATATGAATTTGTGGGGTTGCCGATGCATGGGAGTTGGAATACATATGTTGCATGTTACTAAAGTTATATGAGGTAGAAGCATGGAGATTTTGTTGCATCGGCTCTTGCAAATAATTAGATACATGATTGATAAAGCTAGGGCTAGCCGATACATTATGCTCATTAGATGATCTAGCAACAACATATGCATTATTTGCATCTAAATAAGTGAATTGGGTATTCATATTACCTTTGTAGATTGCAAACCCTAGATGACGATCTCTTCGTAGCAAGAACGGTCCGGAGACCGTTCAAAGCTTCATCCCTAGCGGAGTCGCCAAAAAGTGTGTTTGCACACGAACACGTCACCGTGTATCCTTGACGCTGGGGGTGATGCACCGCAGCTCACATCGAATGAGATCTGACCGGCAGCACGATACACAGGACAACCGGCAGATGCTTTTGTACACCCGAAGCCCCGCTTGCCCGGGAGGGACCCCGTCAGGGCTCGTGATGGCTATGAGCTGCTCCAGGTCAATTCGATCACCCCTAGAGCCTCATGGATCCGCAGCCCTCTAGCATGAAGAACTAGCAAAGAACGAGAAGAAAGACACAAGGGAGAGATAAAAAGTAGATGAACACAAAAAAGTAGTAGATGTGTTTGTTCGATTGTGTGTTGTTCAATCAGCACTCACCCCCAACATATATAAGAGGCGGCTGGACTTCCCGTACAAGTAAAGGATTCATCTAGGCTTTCCTTACACGAAAAATTACATCAATTCAGGTCCTAGAGTCCTAGTTCTATTCCAACTCGGATTCAGTCTGAATCTGGCAAACTCTGTCTTCCTTCTTGCGCTGGCCGTCGAATTTGCATATGAACTCCGATCAAGATGGCCCAAATATCAAATTTGTGCGCCTCGACGAGACGAACAACTCTTGTGTTGATCACTTCTCCAAAGAAGGCCATCTTGAATACTTTACAAGGTCATATTTACCTTCCAGCCGGACTCGGTCTTGCAGTTGACTGTACTGTCCGCGTCTCGTGGTGAATTTGTAGGCCGTATACTATCTCATATGATGACGACTCCAGAACCAAAGTTTACTGTTTTGACGATACGTACAACTTCCGTCTTGAACAATTTTCCATCTGAGGTCATCTAGATAACCTTTCGGGCATATCTCCACCTTTTGGTCGGAGCACTCGGTTCTCTCCACTCGGATATTAGATTCTTTCACTCGGATCGCCCGACTGGACTTCTTCACTCGGACGGCATCTTTCACTAGGATGGCAAAATTTTCACTTGGAAGACAATCTTTCAATCGAATTACTATATTTTCACTCGGAAGACAATCTTTTCACTTGGATGGCCACATTTTCACCTAGAGGACTATATTTTCACTCGGAAGACAATCTTTTCACTTGGATGGCCACATTTTCACTCGGAGGACTATATTTTCACTCGGAAGACAATCATTTCACTTGGATGGCCACATTTTCACTCGAAGAAATATATTTTCACTCGAAAGAAAATCTCTTACTCGATCGGCAAGATTTCATTCTGATGATAAGATTTTCACTCGGATGACTATATTTTTACTCAGATGACTATATTTCCACTCGGATGGCAATCTCTACTCGATCGGTAAGCTTTTCACTCGGATGGTAAGCTTTTCACTCGGATTTCCCGACTGAAAACATAGCATGATCTTGATTTGCCTGTCCAGGTCGCATACGACCTCGGATTGAGACGATTTATATATGAGGATCGACAGGCTCGACGATATGAAGCTTTTTCGTGTTGAAGATTTTTCGATTCAAAGCCATCTTGTTGGCCGAATGGCTCGCGCGACCCATCAGACAGGGTGTCTAGTACCTCGCGCCATATTTCCGTTTAGGTTCACTCTGCAGTGTATTTTCTCTAACTTTTACATACAAACTCGGATTGACTTGATTTATATATGAAAATCGATCGCCTCGACAAGACGAAGACAATACACATAGAGTTCTTCATCCGAGGTCGTATTGGAGGCATAATCGGCCAAAAAGCACTCGGAACACTAAATTCTGCCACTTGGCGTATAGTTTCGGCCCCTAAGATGAGGTCGTACGATGATAACCTAAACATCAAAGTTGTTCCCCACGGCGACGTGAAAATTTTAATGCTGAAAACCCTTTCACTTGAGGCCATCTCATTTTCTTTTACACCGTGCCAAAATCTGATGTCAACAGTCACGCTCGCCGCGCAGCGCCTAGCGCAGCAACACACCATCGACATAATCACCCACGTCTACGCGCAACTCATCCACAAGGACTACTACATGCAAGAGGAGGACGGTAGGACGCTGGACTTCTTGGACCGCAGGGCAACCTTGGACGGCATTGTTTAGAAGCACGTTGAGCTCGCCGCCAACACCACTGCTCCTCACACGTCGGTTGGTGACCCGGCGCACTAGGGCGTGAGGATGTCATTGATGGATCCGTATGTATATTTATCTTTCCATCAAATCCATGTAGTAGTATATTGCACTAGTAACTATCTTACCTTTCCGTCAAATTTCACAAGTTACAAGTTCAAAAGGAAAAGCATGTGATGTTTGCGTCGCACCCCCACACGGTTGGTCCGGCATGCTGCTCAAGAGGGAATGTGTGTTGTGTTGCATTTTCACTTACAAGTGGGACCGCAGTTGAGCAAACCGACTATCAGCAAACCCCCACCCCGCCCACCGCACGATGGCTGAGAAAACAGGAGGGAGAATAGATGGATGTAGCACGGACTCCAAGAAAATTAGTGTCAGACGGGACTCGTGTGGGTGGCGTGTGTCGTACTGCTAGCACTACAACAAATATGTCAACTTGTGACCTTGACTATTGGTCACTGAAAGGTCATTGTTTTTCATTTGCGACCTTTTTGTGACCAAAAACAGAAGGTCAAAAGCCGAGGGTCGTTAACTGACTATAGCAACCTTCTCTGTGAGAAGGTCGTGGACGTTTACGACCAAAATATTCCTACTGTGGCGTTTTGGTCACTAGCAACCTCCCCAGGCCACGTAGGCATACAGCGTGGCAAGCTGATGTGGCACAAGATTCAGCCCGGTCCAATTCGGTTTTCTACATGGGCCTAGCCCAACAATTCAGCTCATTTATGATTTTTTTCCTGAATGTTTTTGGGCCTGTTCTATCATGGGCCTTTACCTTTCCACATAGTCCGTTTCCTTTTCGTTTCTATTTTCTATTTGAGTCGAGGCTTGCTTATAGTTATTCTGAATAGCTTTTCAGCTCAGGTTATTTTGGGCCATGGCATCTTAATAGTACAAGTATATTTGGGACGTGGCCACTATCAGGTCCAGTAAGAACATTTTTCTGGAGAATTTACTGTTCAAGTAAAATGTACACAACACATTACAGGAAAATAGCACATACAACAGCAGATAAAATTTCATTACACTCCTACTACAAATCACTACAACATAGACAGTACATGATACTTCATCCTTCAATTTTTTTACCAAGCACTAGACAAGTACATCTCACTTAAAATAAACAGTATTGTTCTCGGAAGCAAAATACGCCACCACACGCCATGGTGCGCCATCTTACTCGATCTGGCCTCAAGGAACTAGCAGCGCTGCTTGCTCCTTGGGCTGAGAGCTCCTTGCTATAGAGGATGGCTGAAACTCGGATGCAAAGCTCCCTGCACATGACATATTGTGTCAGTTCTTGCAGCAACAAAAAGAACTCACCTACCATAGAACTTGCACAGTAATGTATCAACCACCAAACTGTATGAAACAAAAACAAATGAGAGGGGGAGGAGTTTATACAAGGTAATCGTCTAAACAAGAACACTCCTTAAGATTCTGGAAATGGACCAACACAGTAGTAGTGAAGCTATGCGGGGATCTTTGTGAAGCAGTTTATCGCTTCTTGGAGACACCAACAGTCTTCCCTCTCCTGCCGGTAGTCTTGGTGTGCTGACCACGGATACACACGCCCCAGTAGTGACACAGACCATGATGGTTCCTGGGAAAGAGAGCAAGGTTTCAAGCATAAGTGATGGCTCATACATCTATGCACTAAGGAAAAATGCTACTTCAACAGTGAAGTTTTAAGGAATCAGGCATCAGCATACATCTATTGGAAACAAAGCATTGATATACAAATAAGCAGGGTCACATACAAGGTACACTAGAAGGGTATACATGAATACATTGACAATCATCAATACCAGATTGCAAGACATAACAATTATGTACCTAAGCAAGTCGACAAGGGCATAGGGCAGGATATAAAATCTGGATACAAGTAATAGACAAACTACTATGTAAATACTACAGTGGCATTACTACTAGGACATCAAAAAAATACTATGTAAATATTACAGTGGCCAAACGGGTGGTGGATTAACACCAACAATGTGCATCACATAGAAGAATTAAGATAGCTAAAAATATGATGATTACTGCAGGTTATCAAGAATTCAGCATTGTACCCATAAGTGATGTCACTATAATAATTAGAGGCAGATAGCGATTGAGTAGTGTAGAGGAATTATAAAAAGGGATACACATCCTTAAGTTACTTTCTCAAACTAAATTATATAGATATAGAAATATAATGTAGAACATACAGTGTACTATCAAAGCAACCAGAACCTTGTAAAAGTTTTTGTTCATGCAGGCATTGGCATACACATCCGTACATGCAGGCTTATATAGTACCGCTAGAACAAAATACATAACACACAGTTTGCACACATGCCAAGGCAAAGGGGAGCATTGCTTCATTGCTTGATAGTTGATATATATGCCATCAAAAGAGTAGAAGAATAGCAGTCTAAGTGAGCTAGCCAAATATAGGTGCAGTGCAGTAGTCATCGTTGCATTATAAAATAAGCCAGTCGTCAATCGGCTAAAAAAGTGGAAGTAGCTCAAAAACAACTAGAACATCTGTCCAGGTGACCCGTACGGAGTAGTGCGTAGTAGAGCACCTGCACCCTGCATCCACACACATACGAATCAGTCAACGAGTCCATCAACAAGAAAGGGGTCGAGATTTCAATGTGGGGAGGAAGCAGCTGACCGTCCAAAGAAGACAGGCCAGTTATAGATGCAGAGTTAGGCACACTCGATTGTCAACGCCATCGCTGCTGCCGCTGCCCGGATCGAGGTGTCATGGAGGAAGCGATCTGAAGCATAAAAACTAAGCAAAATTAAAAGCATCAGTCGCTAGAAGCATGTAGGCAATAGTACTGGATAATATTTAGAGCAAAAGACGTTTTATATGTTGAGACAGAGGGAGTATTACATAGTTCATCAAACCCATGTCAAATTAATCTAAAAATGAATTACTAAACCTGCCTGACTATATCAAACTCAAACCAATGCATCAATCGACACTAGCAGTAGTACATTGAAGAAATCGACACTGAACGGAGGCAATTACTATGTACAGCTAGCACCCATTTGCCTATATTCTGCACTTGAATTCAAACCAATCACTCTATTCTAGAAGATGCATGTACATGCATGCAGCTAGCACGCACCGTCAGCTAGCAACAAGGCGAGGCTAGTTTGAAATGGAGGGGAAGCACAACAGAAATCCAGCTGCCCCTGAGAGCAGCAGTTGGTAAACCGTGCATGCGTACACATGGACACCATGGACATTGAGCAAGCACCGAGCTCCTGCCATGGACGTCGATCTAAACTAGCATCACAAATATGCCTCACTGCAAGAACTAGCTAAACATGCATAACCATTAAGGAAAAAGCTCCTGCAATGCATGAAAATACCTGAATGCCGATAGAGCTAGCTAGGTAGGCAACTACAGAGAAGAGATCAACATCTGCTGAAGATCTTATAAAGATCAACATCAGGTTTCCATACACACATAGGATCGCCAAAGGTGACTGATTTATCCATGTTCGCTAAAATTCCTTTTAGATTTGCATCCACAAGAGAAAGCAGTAGCATTTCAGTTTTCAGCACTAGAGATCTCTCAGAATGGGAACCACAAACCGTACATAACAAGGGCAACTGACAAACAAGTCACAACCCACAATCTCTAAAACAACAAAGACCAAAGGATGGCATTACCAACCTCTGAAATTAATCTCGCAGGTGCACAAGTAAGAACGATTTCCGCAAAAGGCCCCTAACAGCTACCATGACGGAGGTTCAAGGAGGCCAGGCCTCGCCTGCTTCTCCATGAAAAAGCAGAGGGTGCGCAGAGAGTTGGACAAACACGCAGCAAGTACCCTCAGGCTGGCCACGACACAGCTCTCCGACCAAAGTCGTGCGACCTAGGCGACATCGACGGATGAGATCTAGCGCCCTAGCACCACAACTGCAACGAAACGCGCCGATCCGGGGCCCGAGCAAGCATGAGGGGTGAAGAAATTTTCTGTCGACATGGCACCAAATCGGGGAGGATTCAGGGGAGGGGCGGTCGGAATGGGGGATCACCTCGATGTCGTGCTCCTCGAGCTAGGCATGGAGCAGCTCTAAGGCACGCGCCGTGGTGCTCCTGCCATGGGCCGGGCGCGCGAGGACGGTCGGGCTCCTCCCGCTTCTCCTCCAGAGGCCTCCATCGTGCGCTGCTCCCACGCGAGCCCTGCATGTCACCCAAGGAGAGGAGAGGAGCGCATATGTTAGGAACCGCAGGAGAGGGAGGGGAGGCGCGGAGTGTCGTGCGCGTACTGGTCGTGGCGGGGCACGCCGCCATCCTGGTCGTGGACTGCCTGCCTGTGGTCGCCGGGCCGGCGAGACAAGGCGCCGCGCGACAAAATCCCAAGGACGGAGTGGTTGGTTAGCTCGGAGTGGATAAGGCTAGGGGAGAACGGGAGGGAGGGAGGAGCTCGATCTCGTCTATGGTGAGGGTCGTCGATGGTGGGCGGAGGCGGATCGAGATCTAAGGGAGGGAGGGAGGGAGATGGGGATCTGGGATCAAGGGGCGTGGGAGAGGGTGGAGCAGCGGCGCTTGGGGGGTGGGGGTCGAGCTCCGCCGGAGGGAGGTGGCCGACGCGCGCGGGAATGGAGATGGAGGCCGGGGGCTCTGACTTGGATTGGATCTGGGCGGCGGCGGCGATTGGGAGAAGGGGGCTAGGGTTTCGTGGGTGGATGAGGATGAGAGGGATACGGGGTGATTCGGGAGGGGGTGAGAGCGACGAGGGGGGTGTGGGCTGCCGTTGGATCCGGGCACATCCGACGGTGCTTAAGCCATGATCCGCGTGAGCTGATTTTAGACCAATCAGAATAGAGTATCCCCTTTGATGATGTTAAGACCATTTAAATTGGTCATAATTGATTGAAAATAAGATTTTGAATCATGTCTGTTATTTGACTACCTAAGAAATTTATAAAAATATGGAAATAAAAAACCTTCGCATTGTGTCACCAAGTGTGAACTACTTTTCAATAAAATAACAAACTTTGAATATTGTTAATATCATTAAAAAAAGTGTTCTAAGATATGAGTTTTTTGTAAGAGAATCATTTTTCGAGTGTCCAAAATGATATTTTTATAAAGAACCTAGCAAATATTTGTTGCAAATTTGGAGCACATCAATTTTATAATTCACAATCATAGCACATGTGGAGCACATCAAATACTTTTTCAAGCTTATGTAGTTGTGTTTTTCTATTTGTTTCTCTTGTGTTTTTTGCACAAGGATGCATTTTGGAATGGCATAGTTCATTCAAATTATCTCATATTGTGCACAAGGGTGCATATTGGAATGGCAAACAATGTTGCCTAAGGAAGTTTTCATTTTCTTTGGACAAAAAAACCATTTTTTATTTTTCGAGTGCCCAAAAGGAGGTTTTTTTGTGAAGGACCTCCCAAATAATTGTTGCAAAATTGGACCAAATCATTTTTATAAAATACTAGGACATATTTAATGCACAATTCACCAACTGGTTGGGTTCGAAAAGTTTTGATCCACCTCTCGTTAAAAAGACAAATTTCCGCCGATTCAGCTGGAAGCGGGTCAAATTTGAACTGTAGCTGCCTCATAGTTTGCTATTTATTTTTTCCAAAAATCATTTCTAGGTACATAAGTATCTATTTAATCAGAGAAACACCAAAAAAATTCCAAGATTCAACCACTAGCTAGGAACGGTCATTCCCGCCGTTTTGATCGCATTTTGAAACGGGCATAAAAAATTCAAAAAAAATCAAAACATTGGGAAACCTTCGCATTGTGTCATTATATGTGGCCAAGTTCCCAGGAAAAGTAACAAACTTGTAATACGACAATTATTTTTAAAAAGTGTTCTCAGAAATGAGCTATCATTTGTGAAGATTCATGGCTTTCAAGCCAAATGATCAATCTTATGACCATATTCGTGGCATAGTTTGTTCAAATGATCTCATATTGTGCACAAGGATGCATATTGGAATGTAAAACAATGTTGCCTAAGGAAGTTTTCATTTTCTTTCGACGAAAAAACCATTTTTCATTTTCCGAGTGCCCTAAAGGAGGTTTTTTTTGTGAAGGGCCTCCCAAATAATTGTTGCAAAATTGGACCAAATCAATTTTATAAAATACTAGGACATATTTAATGCACAATTGACCAAATGGTTGGGTTCGAAAAGTTTTGATCCACCTCTCGTTAAAAAGGCAAATTTCCGCCGATTTAGTTGGAAGCGGGTCAAATTTGAACTGCAGCTGCCTCATAGTTTGCTATTTATTTTTTCCAAAAATCATTTCTAGGTACATAAGTATCTATTTAATCAGAGAAACACCAAAAAAATCAAAGATTCAACCACTAGCTAGGAACGGTCATTCCCGCCGTTTTGATCGCATTTTGAAACGGGCATAAAAAATTCAAAAAAAATCAAAACATTGGGAAACCTTCGCATTGTGTCATTATATGTGGCCAAGTTCCCAGGAAAAGTAACAAACTTGTAATACGGCAATTATTTTTAAAAAGTGTTCTCAGAAATGAGCTATCATTTGTGAAGATTCATGGCTTTCAAGCCAAATGATCAATCTTATGACCATATTCGTGGCATAGTTTGTTCAAATGATCTCATATTGTGCACAAGGATGCATATTGGAATGTAAAACAATGTTGCCTAAGGAAGTTTTCATTTTCTTTCGACGAAAAAACCATTTTTCATTTTCCGAGTGCCCTAAAGGAGGTTTTTTTTGTGAAGGGCCTCCCAAATAATTGTTGCAAAATTGGACCAAATCAATTTTATAAAATACTAGGACATATTTAATGCACAATTGACCAAATGGTTGGGTTCGAAAAGTTTTGATCCACCTCTCGTTAAAAAGGCAAATTTCCGCCGATTTAGTTGGAAGCGGGTCAAATTTCAACTGCAGCTGCCTCATAGTTTGCTATTTATTTTTTCCAAAAATCATTTCTAGGTACATAAGTATCTATTTAATCAGAGAAACACCAAAAAAAAATCCAAGATTCAACCACTAGCTAGGAACGGTCATTCCCGCCGTTTTGATCGCATTTTGAAACAGGCATAAAAAATTCAAAAAATATCAAAAAATTGGGAAACCTTCGCATTGTGTCATTATATGCGGCCAAGTTCCTAGGAAAAATAACAAAAATGTAATACGGTAATTATTTTAAAAAAGTGTTCTCAGAAATGAGCTATCATTTGTGAAGATTCATGGCTTTCAAGCCAAATGATCAATCTTATGGCCATATTCGTGGCATAGTTTGTTCAATGGATCTCATATTGTGCACAAGGGTGCATATTGGAATGGCAAACAATGTTGCCTAAGGAAGTTTTCATTTTCTTTGGACGAAAAAACCATTTTTCATTTTCCGAGTGCCCTAAAGGAGGTTTTTTTGTGAAGGGCCTCCCAAATAATTGTTGCAAAATTGGACCAAATCAATTTTATAAAATACTAGGACATATTTAATGCACAATTGACCAAATGGTTGGGTGCAAAAAGTTTTGATCCACCTCTCGTGAAAAAGACAAATTTCTGCCGATTCAGCTGCAAGCGGGTCAAATTTGAACTGCAGCTGCCTCATAGTTTGCTCTTTATTTTTTCCAAAAATCATTTCTAGGTAAATTAGTATCTATTTAATCATAGAAACACCAAAAAAATCCAAGATTCAACCACTAGCTAGGAACGGTCAAGCCCGCCATTTTGACCGCATTTTGAAACGGGCATAAAAAATTCAAAAAAATCAAAAAATTGGAAAACCTTCGCATTGTGTCATTATATGTGACCAAGTTTCCAGGAAAAATAATAAACTTGTAATACGGTAATTATTTTAATAAAGTGTTCTCAGAAATGAGCTATCATGCGTGAAGATTCATGGCTTTCAAGCCAAATGATCAATCTTATGGCCACATTCATGGCATAGTTTGTTCAAATGATCTCATATTGTGCACAAGGGTACATCTTGGAATTCCAAACAATGTTGCCTAAGGAAGTTTTCATTTTCTTTGCACGGAAATTTCATTTTTCATTTTCCAAGTGCCCAAAAGGAGGTTTTTTGTGAAGGAACTACCAAATAATTGTTGCAGAAATGGACCAAATCAATTTTATAAAATACT
The DNA here is from genome assembly GCF_018294505.1 of Triticum aestivum. Lineage (NCBI taxonomy): Eukaryota > Viridiplantae > Streptophyta > Magnoliopsida > Poales > Poaceae > Triticum > Triticum aestivum. The sequence goes on from NC_057804.1 coordinate 41,208,279, forward strand.
AGGCCATATATAATGCACAATTGACAAAATGGTTGGGTGAATTTTTTTTGATCCACCTATGGTGAAAAAGACAAATTGCCATCGATTCAGTTGGAAACAGGTCAAATTTGAACTGCAGCTGCCTCATAGTTTGCTCTTTATTTTTTCCAAAAATCATTTCTAGGTAAATAAGTATCTATTTAATCAGAAATACATGGTTTGATGGCGAGACATCAAGGTTTGGATGGTGGCCGAGGGCCCCAACTCTAGAGCGCGTAAGCTCGCATGCCCGCCGCATGGTCACCGCGTGACCGTGGCGTTGCCATGTGTTCTGGGTGGCCTAGGCATGTATAGTGGGTTGGGCACTCCCCAGGTAGGTGCTAGGAAGAAAATCACAACATAAGATTCTCACGAGGAGACCGATTGATGCTCAAACATGAATTAGCAGCCAAGTGTTTGATTTGCGGTACGGGAAATGCACATGGCTAATGGGCGTGAGTTTTGGCTGATGATGATCAGTTACTAAGAAGACCGTCTTCACAAATTTTCACCTCAAAAGGAGGAGCCTAGGTGGTACTTGCTTTACAAACTACCACACTGGACATAAATACGAATGTTGAAGCTGGGCTCAAAATAATGAATGGATTGAGCTGGCATTTGGTGGAGGATGGTGATTTGGGCATAGGAAAGCACTGTAGAAAATGGATACCATTTGGACATGCCAAGTGGTACTTCCTTCACAAAGTGCTGCTCTGATCAGAATAGGAAAATGAATATTTTTGAATTATTTTTGAACTAGGCAAGGAAGGTTTTTACATATTTGACGAAGATATGACCCAAAGAATTTATGAGATTTTTTTGGGAATTTTGGGAATAACAGAAATATAGGTTGCTTCACAACCTAGGGCAAAAACCGCCACATGGACATGACACATAGGCAAAACTGATGAGATGGCGCCTAGTCATCACAACCCACCACAATCTACAAGGCTATGACCATCTATATTGGTCATTAACAACTAGAAATAAGGCAGCGGACTAGCACTGTTTGCTTTGTGACCTTTTCGTGTAAGGAAATTACGACCTTTTTGACCAAAATGATCGCAATGGTTTAGGGTTTGGAGCCCCTCGAACAGCTTTTGACCAATTGGTCTGAAATGGTCATAGATCTATGACCAATTCTTCCAGGGTCACTGACAAAAGGTCACTAGTTGACATATTTCTTGTAGTGTAGACATGAATGCTAGTTATGGCCCCTTCCATCCCACTATATCAAGGTGCTGGTTACGTAGAGCGATCTTTCCAGGAGTACGGTACACCACTAGTACTACTCACATTGTCATGAAATTTCCTGGAGTCCATGCTCAGCCCTCCTCTCTCTCTCTCTCTCTCTCTCTCTCTCTCTCTCTCTCTCTTCTCAGCTAGCCAGCAGACATGCGGAGCCCATCGTCTGTTTGCTCACATGCGGTCCCACATGTCAGTGAAAACGCAAGACGACCCACTGAACCTACACATTTTTCACCTCGACGTGCTGGTGATGAAAAACAAATCCAATAAAGATCTTCGGTGGCCGCTTTTGGAGTTACTCAAGAGTAAGATTCTATTTACAGTTTAACCCAAGATGCACATCACGTGGCTTCTACTAGTACTCCATTTTCTTGCATGACACGACCTAGATGCTAGATGTCCCACGTGTCAGCAAAAGGAGGAAGAACTCGACCAAATCTTCTCCACATTTAGACTGGAGAAGTAGGAAACACGGCAATCCCTGTGCCTACATCATACTACGTACAAGACCACCTCACGCAGTCACGCTATCACCATATTTCTCGGCCTCCGTGCGACACCTAGCTCTAGTTGATCTAACTAGAACTAACTATTGTGCTAGCATACTGAAATATTAGGTTGGCTCTATGTGATGTGGCAACTTCATATAACCGGATGATGGCTATACTACTACGATACTCACACTCCAAGAAGTGAGTCGAAAACCATTCATAAATTGAGTTTATGACATGCATATGCAAATCTACCATTCATTACATACAACAAGTCATCAACACACAATGATAACGAGGATACATGTTGGATTATTGATTAGTTCCAACAAAACTTTCTAGTAAATACTAAAGTTTTTCTCACACAACAAATAACAAAGCGACGAAATAAACTTTAGGCCAACAAATCCTCGGCGTTGGAAACACTTTCTTTGAACCAGAAGTGATTCTCTGGGCAGGCTCAGCTATTGTCAATCTCGATACCAACGCAAGAATCATCATCCAGGCTGAAGCGGCCTATATCAGGACGCATATTGTGATAGCAGGGTAGGGAAGCATAGCAATGTCCGAGGTATAGATATAGTTGCTTCTCATAAATGGTAGTAACGTTGTGCCAATAGCAGCTGGATCACCTTTCACCATCAGTGGATAGTTTAGTCCAAGGAAGAGCGAGTTTTCTCCAAGACTATCAATATTGAACCAGGGACAAAGTGTGGCGCTAGCACACTAGTATCCATCCCGAATACCCTGCAAGGGATGTTGGAATATGCCTGGAGAGTGCGAACATGGGAGACAACACCTGCTTCCTTGGAAACATCAGTAGTGCCCTGTACATAGACAAGAAGAGGTGATCCATCGGAATAGGTTGCCAGGTGCCACTGAGTATATAGGTCCTATTCATCCTCATGCTCGTGATCATCACCATCGTCATCTTCCCCTTGGTTATAATTTTTTTTCAAGTATAGGTGGTGGAATGTTCACAGGACCTTGGAAACACAACAAGGTTAATTAGTAAAGGGAAACTAGCTAACCCGCATGCATGTGGATGAAATAATTATAATTATGGTGGAAGACAAACGTACCAAAACCATAAGGATTCCATGCAAAAATAGTGCCATGAGTGGTGGCAGCAAAAACAAGACCCTCATATTGAATTGCATCACAGTACACATCCGTGTACGGAAAATGATTTTTGAGAAATATCCATGGAGGCGTGGAAGCAAGGACGGCAACAAGCTCGTCAAAGATAGCAACAACTTGATAGTTCGTGTAATCCCAAGAGCGGTTGGGAACTCGAAAAATTGCTATCTTCTGTAGATGACAGTCACCATGATCGTACTTGAATGTACGGAGACCATCTGTTTGCTCAACCTCTGGGCACTCTGAGATTTTTGGAAGTTGAACCCGGTGACGAATGTACACATTCACAAGTTCCCACTTGCAGGTGTGCCCAATATAAACAACCCAATCTCCATTTGTTCCTGCCCAGGCCTTATCCTTAAGCGATGGCATCTTAACATCACACGTATCATTATCAAGCAGCATCAACTTGCAGAAGGCGAGGCTTCTGTCGTCCGTGCGCTAGCGAGGAGGGTCATGGCGAAGAAGATAGTGGAGATCAAATCGCTCCTGGACCCTTGGGTTCTTTGTAATGATGTTATTAGTTGAGTCAAGAATGGTCTTGAACGAACCTACCATGCTAGCCGAGGTGATGACGTCGCACCAATCATTGAGTTCCTCCACCACATCATCTTTCAGATCGGGGCAAGAATAACGGGGTCGTTTCTGGCTTGTTCCCTCCATTGAGAAGACAATCAAACAATGGCAGAAGGAAGGGTGAAGGCAAATGGAGGAGGGAGGAAGAGCGTGCGACAGCAGTTCCAAATCGAGAGGGAAAGGCGAAGATGCGATGGACAATTGCCACGGTACAGGAAGAGGCGCCTCGGCCTACATAGACGTCCTTTCGGAAATTGTATAAAAGGACTCGACATCGTCTCACTGACATGTTGGAACAGGGCAACATGTCAACGAAACGTGGTGTGTCATTTCTCGTGCAAAATGCGATCTGGCCGCGTTGACCCGAGGTGCCGCATTATTTCTCGACTTTATTTTTCTAATGGTGTGACGTTCAGTTTTGAAGCACGACTAACTGGTACTGTATGCAGAGAAAATATGAACTACTCTACCACTACTCTACCTCTAGTACTAGTATCAAAAAAGATGGACAAGATATATAAGCTAGAGCTTCAGCGCTTTCTTGCTAAGGGCTTCCCACTTGCTTCTCACACTATCACCCTCTCTCCAGATCTAAAAAAGACGACCTCTCTCCCCCTCCTCACCGGTGGTCACAAATCCGCCGGGGAAGAAAAGGATGTGCAGCATTGACGCACTCGTCGTCGGAGAGAGAGGTCACACGCTGACGACAAGGCCGTCCTCTCAGACCTAGCACCCGCGCGGGATGGCCTCCATCCCCAAGCTCACTACTGTAGTGTGTGCGGAGGATGACGACCACGAGCGAAGCCACTTCCCGCCGACCCTCAGGTACGCTACCTCTTTTCAAACCATACCCTTGTTCTATTGCCCCATCTGCCACGCCGCTGCATGTGGATCTTTTCCACTCCACCATCTTCCCAATTTGCTATCCTATGCTCTGTTGGTCACGCAGACAAAAACCTTAATTTGCACTATTAAAGGAAACCCTAGTTCATGCAAACTAATCCATGTCTGGGTTGAATAAGGAAAGGAAGGGAGAAAGTATTGTCCAAGAGACTAGGCATCAAACTCGTATCTAGGTTGAAAAGGGGAAAATCAGTAGCTATGGAACGAGTCTCATGTCTCTTGGTTGAAAAAGGGTAGAAAGGCATGACAATGCAATAGATAATGACCAAATCGATCGGTTTGTTGTCTTCACATAGGAAAAAGGTGGCTAAAGAGAACAAAAATGGGACGTAATCCACATATGTTGCCTGGATATTTGTTTCTCTGGGCAACCATACCTCCCTCACCACTCTATGCGTCCGTGGAGGTACATCGTACTAGTGCGCCCACTGTCCGAATGGGCTTCCCATGATCTTATTGCCACTTTTTTACTGTTAGTATAACGCCAGCGGTAAAGTCAAGCAATGCTACTGCTAAAGTGATGCCACATTCAACTAATGCCGCACTCAGTTTAATACTACCGATAAATTTAAGCAATGTCATTTAATGTCACTATATTAGTTTAGTGTTAGCTATTGATTGTGGATGTATTAAAGATTTTTCAGCTAAAGCATTCTAATGTTGTTGCACAGCCAGTATACCAACGATGAAACTTGTTACTACCTTCAGATTTTGGCAGTGTTAATGCTTATAGATTACATACCTCACTTTCATGAGATAAGTCAATTTTTTGTATAGTGTCACCAAAATGCCAAGGTGCTGATGTCATTTTATTTTGGTTAAACTGCACAAAAAATTATGAAGACAAGAAGAAAGGTCAAGAGTGGGCACCTCCTCCTCTGGTTGTTCTCTTGATTCGTTCGATCAAGTTTTTATGTTTGATCGATTATCAAGATTGGGATAGCAATTTTGAGGTCCCCTCGAGTTCGAAATGATATTTAACTTGAAGGTACATGGTTTGCAAAAAAAATTATACTGTCATTAGTTAATAATACTAGTTACCTTCAGACTTTTGTATTTGGTTTAATGCTGTTGCACAACTAGTATACCAATGCTGAAACTTGCTACCTTTACATTTTGTATTGTTAATGCTTATAGAAATCTTCCAATGCTAGCTTATGGAAATCTGTTCATTAAAACCAATGTACTGCACCCAGTAATAAAAAAAAACTACTCTACTGTTGCACTAGCCATTGGATTAGTGTATATTTGTACTATTTGAATGGGGTTGCATTAGCGTATGGACATATTTAAAGTGTGGCAAGCTTTCCTAGATGTGTGCTCAAGAAAACTACTACCTGTTTTTCTAAATACTAGACATTTGGGTACTTCAAATTGAACTGCGAAAACGTCTTTTATTAAGGAACAGAGGGTGTAGACTTCACTCAAATTATCCCGGTAAAGCTAGTCACACCTTTGTTAAATTAATGTCATTATGTTATCGGAGGAGGTCTATAAGTTTGTCTCTAATGCCTGTCGATTACATACCTGACATCATGATGTAATGTTAAGTCATTTATTTTTGTACAGTGTCACTGAATTGTCAAGGCGGTGACGGCATTTTATTTTAGTCGAACTGCACAAAATATGCTTAAAAGAAGAGGAAAGGTTAGGAATGGTTCAGTTTTTAAGAAAATACTATGTATGTCTTCTTGACATCAGCCGTTGTTGTCGTATTTATTCCTTCAAATAGGTGGTTAGAAATAGCCTTGCTACCTTTTCCCATTAAGAAATTGGAATGCTTATATTTGTGAGTCTATGCTTCAACTAGTGCCACTTTTATAGTAATCACACTTTCAATATCTATGCAAACAGGGATGCTCGATTTTAGTGGAACTGCACAAAAAGTCCAAATGGTTCAACATTAGGAGCATGTTTTCTTCCAAACCGTTATATCTAATTGGTGGCACTATGAGTTGTTCATTATGAAGGTAGATGGTTCTCTACTATCTCGCTACTCTTTTTGTACTGCCATTAGATAGTAATATTAGTGGTTGATTGTGGCTTGAAGCTACGCCGGTATTTCCCCAAAGAGGAAAGAATGACGCAGCATAGCGACGGTAGGTATTTCCCGCAGTGATGAGACCAAGATTGTCGAACTAGTAGGAGAACCAAGCAACAGAACATAAACAGCACCTGCACACAAATAACAAATACTCGCAACCCGACGTGTAAAAGGGGTTGTCAATCTCATTTGGGTAGCGGCGCCCAAAGATAGGCAAACGGACGTGAGAGAGTTGTAGATATTGATAGATCGAATGCCAAGTAAAATAAATTGCAGCAAGGTATTTTTGTATTTTTTGGTTTAATAGATCTGAAAATAAAAGGCAAATAAAGAAGATCACAAAGGCAAATAATATGAGAAAGAGACCTGGGGGCCGTAGGTTTTACTAGTGGCTTCTGTAGAGCAAAATAGCAAACAGTGGGTGAACAAATTACTGTTGGGCAGTTGATAGAACTTCAAATAATCATGATGATATCCAGGCAATGATCATTATATATGCATCACGTCCAAGATTAGTAGACCGACTCATGACTGCATTTACTACTATTACTCCACACATCGACCGCTATCCAGCATTCATCTAGTGTATTAAGTTCATGGAGAAACGGAGTAATGCAATAAGAATGATGACATGATATAGACAAGATCTATTTATGTAGAAATAAACCCCATTGTTTTATCCTTAGTAGCAACGATACATACGTGTCGGTTCCCCTTCTGTCACTAGGATCAAGCACCGTAAGATCAAACCCACTACAAAGCACCTCTTCCTATTGCAAGATAAATAGATCAAGTTGGCCAAACAAAACCCAAATATCGGAGAAAAAATACGAGGCTATAAGAAATCATGCATATAAGAGACCAAAGAAGTCTCAAATAACTTTCATGGATAAAAACATAGATCTGATCATAAACCCAAAGTTCATCGGATCCCAACAAACACACCGCAAAAAGAGTTACATCATATGGATCTCCAAGAGACCATTATATTGAGAATCGAATGAGAGAGAGGAAGCCATCTAGCAACTAATGACGGACCCGTAGGTCTACAAAGAACTACTCACGCATCATCGGAGAGGCACCAATGGACATGATGCACCCCTTCGTGAAGGTGTCTTGATTGGATCTGGTGGTTCTGGACTTTGCGGCGGCTGGAATTGATTTTCGTCGACTCCCCTAGGGTTTCTGGTATATTGGGGTATTTATAGAGCAAAGAGACGGTTCAGGGGGCACCCGAGGTGGGCACAACCCACCAGGGCGCGCCTGGGCCTCCTGGCGCACCCTGGTGGGTTGTGCTCCCCTCGTAGCACCCCCAAGCGCTTCTCCGGCCCACTGGATGTCTTCTGGTCCAAAAAAATCCACAAAAAGTTTTGCTGCGTTTGGACTCTGTTTGATATTGATTTCCTACGATGTAAAAAACATGCAGAAAACAGCAACGGGCACTTGGCACTATGTCAATAGGTTAGTACCAAAAAATGATATAAAATGATTATAAAACATCCAAGAATGATATATAACAGCATGGAACAATAAAAAATTATAGATACATTGGAGACGTAACAGTGGTTTGCATGTGAATTTATTGGCAGGATGGACCTACATTGGCGGTGCAGGACATGATTTAATGATTGGATGCTCAATTTCGGTTGTATCGATTTCACCTCTTCCATCAGTGCGAACATGGATATCCTTGGTCTGATGAAGAATATGCGCTATATTTCTGCTCTGTACCAGCAAATCAATTCAGTACGAAATTGTCCAGGGCAAAACATGACATTATCAAATTGTCCAGTGCAAAACATGACAGATGCTAAGCGGAAGAGACGTGTTTAAACCGAAAATACAAGGTGGGGTATATGTTTACTAGCTGCTTGATATTTGTGCAGACAGGTGTCTGCCCATTGCCATTTGGCAAGCAAACAAAGTGATCGCAATTTTGGTGGAACTGCACAAGAGAATAGTATAGTCACTGCATGCAGTGCCATTTGAAAATAGACACGGAAAGATTGGATAGTCACTTCATGGACTGCACAAAAGTAGTACTGTTCTATTTATTGGCCAACACTAGGTGCTTCATTGCTTTGGTCTGATTATACAATGGGCATCATTTTGCCTAAGTTAAAGTTTGCATTCCTAAAATAGTCTCGTCGTGTGATCGAGAGAAGATCAAATCATATTGTAGTGGATGTTCCTCCATCATGTGTGGTTAATTCTCATGATTCCAGCTGTTGGTGAAACCACTTCCGTTTGCAAGAGGAATTGTAGACTTCACAAACAAATTTGTCTTTCACTTTGTACTAAATGTTGGCCCAGAGAAGCATCCATGTTAGTAGGAAGAATAGATGTTTTTTCTAGATCTTTGCTTTTGGAGCTACGTGTTTGTATATGATCTGTTAATCATTGAGATGCATTAACATGTTGCTAGTTGGTTGTGAATTTGGGCTACTAATGTGAACATATTACAATGCCAGGCCTGTGAGTCTCGTGTCAACATTTCAAACGGATCGGCTCTTACTACTGTGCAGAACATGATCCTTATTTCTATGTTCTCAGTGTTTACAAGTTACTAGCAGTTCCTTATTTCTGTTCGCTCAGTGCTTACAAGTTACCATTTGATCACTAGCTAGCCTACTAATACGCTCCTAGCAGTTTTAGTTGCGATGCAAGATCCGAAGTGGCAGTTTTTTGAATAAAAATTCCTACCTCTGAAGAAACTAACAAGCTGTTTTGAAGCAAATGCCATGCGAATCTAAAGAAACTGCCAGCAAAAACATTCGCAAATGCCTTATCTCCCAGCGAACATTCATCAACTAATGCGATCCTACATGTGCACTATCCGAGCTACTCGATCCTACATGAATAAATAACAGATCACACACGTACTACCTCCTTTCCGGTGTGTAGGGCTCAATTCAAAATCCTCACCAACCAAGGTAGATGATGAGTGGTGGAATAAATTTTTGACAAGGAGGGAGTACCTCATCTAGATGATTTGAGTGCACTCGTGTGATCGTCATACCGATGTGCGACCCAGCATGGACGGGATGCACCACTGACGGGATGGCACAACACATTAGTTTTTCCAGTTTTCCATGGTAAGCTGGCGCGCTAAGCCATGTCTGCTTATGCATTGAATTCCAATGACCGTCGCATTTCCCGTGACACGCTGCTTCACCTACCTTCCACCCATAATTACTGGTTCTCGGTGTTCTCCGGTAGCACCATCACCCAACTCGCCCTATCGGCTCCCCTCACAACCTGCACCGGCCCGACGTCGCTCGCCACTTGCCCTCGCTCTCGCCACGTCCGGCATGCCCCCGACCGTCCGCAATAGGCGACGCCAGAGGCGCCCACCGGCGGAGCTAGTGTTCGGTTATTCACGGGAAGGAAGACGGAGGGAGGAGCCATTCTATCGGTCTTTAGATGGCAATGCGGAGTACGAGGACTTGTTGGAGCATGACCGCCTGGCAGAGGAGCAGCGTATCGATGATTTGCATCGCCAGGGGGGCATGGAGCAGCAGCACACCGCCGCTTTGAGTCGCGAGCAGAGTGCCCTCGACTGGGCCGACTACATGGAGGCCGGCACCCGGCAAATAGCCCTAGAGGCTGTCAGGCACGCACGCGTGTGCATCACCGAATTTTACTACCAGCCTGTCAAGTGGGTTTCCTGCTTAGAAGCCAAAGCTTTGGTGGCCACGCCGGCATGGAAAGGGCCAACGCGCGCAAGCAATGCGCCCTATCGCACCTCTGGCAAGTCCGAGGCGAGCAGGAGGACGTCGGTGCCGGCATTTAGCGTGTACCACAGATGGAGGCCGACATTGTCTAGTCAGTACTTGTACACTAGAGTATTAGTGGGAGTAGATAGGTAACTTGGCTATGATGGTTGTCAACGTGGAAGTTAAGTACACTATATCTGATCAGACCTGTTACTTTGCTCTGAATGTTTAACTTTCCGTGTGAACATAGGGAATGGGTTGTATTTGTCCGCCACGGGTTTAGAGGTTGACTTGTGGGCCTAATAGGTTGACGCGTACACAATCAGGAGATGATTGTACGTGGAGAGGATGACAGCAAGGACCCACCAGGGTCATGGCAGTACGCAAGCAAGTGCCTCCTTATTTCAAGCCAAAAAATGGTTCCTCCTAATGGATTTCTGACATCTAGGTCCCATGCCATTGTCAACGTAGTCAATAAACGAGAGAATTGCACAACGAGCAACTGACACTAGGGACCCAGTAGCTTGCCCAGTTATTTTTGTTTTTGAGAGGGAAGCAGGGTGTCAACTGCGTTGTGTGGGGAACTCTGGCCTGTCTAGCCAGCCTTTTTTTATGTTTACCACAAAACCAGCCCAGTAGTTTTTTTTCTTTCTTAAAATGGCTAGCCCGGTTTTTTGTTCTTTTGCAGAATACCCAACTGAGGCCTACTTGTTTTGTCAGCCCTGCTGGGCTGCAAATCTTTCAAGACGAGAAAATGGGCTATCAGTAATGAGAAATGGGATGTACATTTTAAAATACATCAAACCGGCAATTAGTTTCAAATTTCTTTTTTTTCATTTTCAGATTTTAAATTCCATTGATGTTTATGCGTGGACAATTATTTGGATTTCATATTGATATGAATTTATTTTTCAAATTAGTTTGAATGTGACTCGAAAGTTCGGGATTAAAAATAATTCGGACCACACTGAAATATGCAAAATTTTGTATAATGTTTTAACCATGGGCACAATTTGGGCTGTAATGCTCACAAAAAGAATATGGGCTCCAAAAAAATCATTAAGAATTAGCAAATGGGCTGTAAATTATTCTAAATAATGGAAGATGGGTTGTATGCTGTTTTCCACAGATTTAAGGTTGACTTGTGTGCCTACTATAGGTTGACATGTACGCTTTCCTAAAAAAAGGTTGACGTGCACGCAATGCCGTGTCAACTTAGTCAACACATGAGAGCAGTGATTGTTGGATGTCCATCCAACGATCATCGTGCTTCTTCAATCTCTGCTCTTCCTGCTCTAGCCGCTCAAACAAGCACCGGCGGGACTGCCTGCTCCCTCCTCCCGCAGCCGGTTGTGCTACCGCGCAGGCCTCACCACCCCACCGTACTCCCATCGCCGGCCTAGCCATCCCTCTACTAACCCACACCTGCTATTATTCTCCAGAGACGGCAGACGAACCAGTAAACCCTTGTACTCCCCTCTGCATGGGAAACAACTGGCAAGTCTTCCCTGGCTCCGTGTCGTTCCCTTCCTAGGCCTCGTTGTTGTCCACCATCCTGGTGCTCTCGGCGTGGTGTGGTCAACGTGGTCAACGAACGACATCCATCGGAAGTGGACTGTACGTGGAGAGGTTGATAGCTGGGTCCATGGCCGCACGCAAGGAAGTGCCTCCTTATTACGCGCAAAATAATGATTCCTCCACCTGACAGCTTGGACCCACCAGAAGAGCCTCTGTATTTCACGAAAAAACGTTCCCCCTGCTGACAGCTCGGACCCACCAGCTATATCTTCACACGCAAGGAAGTGCCTCCTTATTACGCACAAAAAAATGAATACTCCCCCTGCTAGCTAGGACTCACCATAGTGGGAGGCTGACTCGTGGGCCTACTAAGTTGACGCGGACAGAAGGCTTTCTCAACTTAGTCAATATGAACGATTCTAGCTCCAGTGACCGTATGATGTCCATCCAACGGCCGTAGTGCTTCTTCAACCTGCGGTCTTCTTGCTCCAGCCGCCCAAACCAGCCCCGGTCGTGCCGCCTGCTCCGGCCTCCCTTGGCCGGCTGTGCTGCTGCGGAGGCCTCACCGTCCCCCTACTACTCCCACCGCTAGCCAGGTCATCCCTCTACTGTCTACTCACCCACTCCCCATGTTATTCTGCGGTGGCAGCCTCACACCCCAGCCGAACCAGTCAACCCTCGTACTCCTCTCCATGTGGGCATCCACTGCCCCGTCTTCCCAGGCTTCGTGTCGTCCCCTTCCTAGGCCTCACTGTCGTCCGCCGCCTTGGTGCTCTCGGTGCGGCATGGTCAATGTGGTCAAGGAACGACTTCCATCGGAAGAGTACTGTAAGTGGAGAGGCTGACAGCTGGGTCCACGGCCGCAGCAAGGAAGTGCAACCTTATTACGCGTAAAATAATGATTCCTCCACCTGACAGTAGGGACCACCAGACGGGCCACTGTATTTCATGAAAAAACATTTCCCCCTGACTGCTGGGACCCACCAGCTACATCTTCGCATGCAAGGAAGTGCGTCCATATTACGGGCAAAAAAATGATTCTCCCCTTACAACTGGGACCCACCAGCAATAACTTCGCACTCAAGGAAGTGCCTCCTTATCCTCCCTGGAAGTCGGGACCCACCTGGTCGAAGCGTACGTAGCATTTTCATTCTTGTCGCGAATGTGTACGTACATATTGGTCGATTGGTCTGTCTGAAGGCTGCAGCAATGAACCATGGCCAAGTAAGGAAGGGCATGTGTCGTAGTAGAGGTGCGAATATAGCATGTCACGCAGTCTCGTCAATATCGTGTACAGGTAAGTACAACTAGGGTGCAAGAAAGTAAATACGGCCACATACGTACATACGGGCGTGGTCTCGAATGCCTACTCGCGCACACGTAAGGCCAGGGCTCGTGTACATGGAGAGGCAGTGGAGAGCAGCGACGGCATCCTGTTCATCGGCAGCCTACCGGCTGGGTCGGAACGGAGAAACTGCGCCGTCGTATTCATTGGGAGGCAACGGAATGCGTTGTGTTCATCGGGAGCCAACCGGCTTGGACGGAACAGCCGAAACAAGGCCTTCTGTACCGCAGAACGGAGGAAACGGCCTTGTGTTCGACCACCTACGGTTGAAGCGGGATCATGTTCACCGGGAGGGGTCTGACGTACTGCAAAACAGAGGAAACAGACTTCTGTTCGACCTCCAACGGTCGAAATGGGGTCATGTTGATCGAGAGGCGTGTGGCGTACCGCAAAATGGAGGAAACAGACTTCTCTTCGACCTCCTACGGTCAAAACGGCTGTCGGTGTCAAAACCGGCGGATATCGGGTAGGGGGTCCCGATCTGTGCGTCTTAGGCTGATGGTAACAGGAAGCAAGTGACACAATGTTTACCCAGGTTCGGGCCCTCTTGATGGAGGTAAAATCCTACTTCCTACTTGATTGATATTGATGATATGAGTAGTACAAGAGTAGATCTACCACGAGATCGTAGAGGCTAAACCCTAGAAGCTAGCCTATGATGATTATGATTGTGAACGTCCCTCTAAGGACCAAACTCTCCGGTTTATATAGACACCAGAGAGGGCAAGGGTTTACATGGAGTCGGTTGCAAGGAAGGAAATATAATATCCAGATCGCCAAGCTTGTCTTCCACGCAAAGGAGAGTTCCATCCGGACACGGGACGGAGTCTTGAGTCTTGTATCTTCACGTTCCAACAGTCCGGACAAAGTATACAGTCCGACTGTCCAGATACCCCCTAATCCAGGACTCCCTAAGTAGCCCCTGAACCAGGCTTCGCGCAGTTTTGTCTTCGGCATTGCAGGGCGGGTTCCATCTCCGAATACTCCAAAGTACCTGTTACAACGAATAGTGTCTGGCTTCCCATCAATGTTGTACTCCTCGGCTTCTGTGCCTCAATAATGACCATTTCCACATGTCGAGCGAATGCAAGGAGCCGAGGCATTTTTGCATTTGCCACCCTCTGTTCTGGCAGGTTAACCGTCTATTTGAAGAGAAGGGGATTCTCAGATCCAAACCTCATCCTCCTCCCTGGAGCAAGCATCCAACAGAGTGCTCCGGAAAAACCATTCCAACATGGCCAGTCGCCGCAGCTCTTCTTCCCGCTCTCCTCGCTCCAAGCCGGGTGACTGGGAAGACTGTTCAGTTTCTCACAGCCGCTTGATAGAGTAACAAACCCAAGGGTTTCTCCCACCGGCGTTCATGGTCCCCGTCCAAGTCGGAATAGCCACCTATAATGGCGGGGAGCAAGCGGAGTGATCTCCTAATCCTTCCCCAGAGGAATGACTATGCCTTATCCCGCATCTACTAAGGGGCGTTGGGTTTCCTATCCATCCATTTCTCCGCGGGCTCCTGGAGTTCTATGGCCTCCAGTTGCACAACTTCACCCCGGCCTCCGTGCTGCATATAGGAGGATACGTCGCCCTTTTTGAGCTATTTCTAGGCTGCGAGGCTCATTTTGGGTTATGGAAGAAGCTATTCTGCCTTGTCCCCCGCAACCAGGGAGAATCCCTATGTCAAGTGGGTGGAGCCGAAGTATGGCGCATCCCCGAGACCGGATACCTATCCGGTACTCCCAAGAAGGCACCGGAGAACTGGCCTTCAGAGTGGTTTTATGCCGATGACGTTCCCCTGCCGGATCCAGTCCGGACAGGTCTCCCTAAGTTCAATAACGCTCCGCTGAAGGCACGTCGAAGCTGGCGCCCTCGGGGCCCCCAAGAGGAGGATACCAGAGAAATACACTTTCTGATGAGCAGGATAAAGTTACTGGCCAAGTCCGGGCTGACGATAGTCGAGGTCATGGCAATATGCATAATGCGGGGAGTGCAGCCGCTTCAATATCAGGGGAAACCCATGTGGAATTTCAACGGGGAAGATGATGCCACCCGCTGTGGCCGTAAAGGTCCGGACTCCGCCACGGCTCTGGCAAGGATATTGTTCAATTTATACAAAGGAGAAGAGGAAGAATTCCTTCACATTAAACCGCGGGATGGATTCTCCATGTACAACCCCCCAAACTGGGTAAGTCGTCATTCTTTTCCCCGCTAACTTATTATGGAATTCTTCGCTAAGATTATCTGCCTCGATGTTTCCGAGCAGGAACTGAGGAGGGCTGTAGAAGGAATCTCCAGCCCTTCCCCACATCCAGAGGACCCTGGAAGGGCCCTCGATCCAGGACTCGAAGAAGATCCGGATATTACTGTGGAGCTCGTCAACGAGATATTTTATCAGGCGGGCTGCGATGGTGCCTCAGTGGCTATTATCGCCGACTATCCCGGACTGTTACCTACGTCGCGTGTAAGCCAAGCCGAAAACCCTATCCTCCGAAGAGGACTCCTTTCTGATGTCATGCCTTACCCCTGAAGTGTCGTGTTTTTGCAGAGATGGCGGTCAGAGCGCGGGGCCGAGCCCCTAGGGACCCGTCGGCAACGGGCATCCGGATCGGGCAGGCATAAGAGGAAGGTGGTTAGGGTCGAAACGCCGCTACTGAGGTAAGGTAAAAACCTGTTCTGTGATTATTGTATTTGAAATGTAACAGCGCCCTTCGTGTCCCGGCAGGAAGAGGAGTAGCCGGACTATATCCGGGGATCCTGCCAATCATGCCTCCACCAGCTGGATTCCAGAACCGGCTTCGAGAGAGGAGGCGGACGTGGGGCCGATGCTGCATTATCCTCTGACAGAGGACGCAGATATGCTCTCTACCACGAATTCCGAAGTAGAGAGCGCCATGAATCATCGGCGTCGACGGGCCGTACTTCGCAACAACATCTTTTCCAAAGAGGCATTTAATGCTTTTAATTCGGGAGACGCATACATCCGAGCTGCTCAAGGCGGGCTTGCCCAAGCGACGGACCAGTATACCAAGGATATACGGGTAAGAAAATTTGATAAGCATGTATAGCAGTAGCCCCTGAGACTTGAAACGGTTGGCACAACTGTTTTAAGGATCAATTTATGCACAGGTCCTTGTAGATAAGAATGAGCAATTGTCTCGGGAGCTGGAGGAATGCAAGGGCCAGCTGAGGGCCACGGTTGCCAAGTTAGAGGAATCCTAGAAGGCCTCATTTGGTAACATTTGTCTCAATTGTACGAAGATGTACCAGTTAGTAAGTGGCTCATATGATAAGTCTAACAGAAAATTCTGCAGCCAATCCCGGGGTGAATCCGGAGTTTGTAGGAGATAACGAGTCGCATCTACAAAGGCAGCTGAAGGCTGGCGAGCGTATTCTTACGCAAGTTAGGCAGGAGAAGAACAATCTTCAAGATGCCAATGTCCGGCTGGACGTCGAATTAAAAGATGTTTGCGCTCAGTTGGCGGACTCTGTAAAGGAGAACAAAATACTTCTTCGCGGTATTTATGGTAAGTGCCTAGATGAACTATAGTACAGCTCGGCGAGGAAGCATATTGAAAGAATTTTTATTTGTAGGTATGTTAACGGGCCGCCCTGAGGAGGAGATGCCCGCGTCTGCAGGAGATTTACTGCAAGACCTCTCACAACTTGAAGAGCGAGCTCGGCAGGTGATGCGGGGCCTTGCTCAGGCCTTGTGGCCATCAAGCTTCCTGTCGAAGGGCATGGGGGAGCATGTGGATATGCTTCAAGGAGCACGAAGGAACTTCCGATTGTGGAAGATGTCAGCCTGCCGACAAGGTGCCAGAGAAGCCTGGGCTATGGTGAAGATGCGCTACACCAAGCTGGACCCGAACCATATGGCCGAAGTCGGACCAGCGGTGCCAGATGGGCAAGAAATTCCCGTGAGTCTGGTGCATGACCAGGTAGCCTTAGCCGTAAAGTATTCCCAATAGGATTGTAAGCTAGATAGCCTGTTGGATGGTATAGAGGAGGAATATAGTCAGTCCAAGTGACTGTGTAACTCAATGGACATAAGTAGTCCTTAGCCGGATTAAAATCATTTGTCATGGCGGACCTTTTTGCTTCAGCCCCCGGATCCTACAGTCCGGGGTGTATCCGAATATCCGCTCGGTTATACAGAACCTGGGTACGCGTGGAAACCAGGCGTAGGGGTCATAAGTGCTTGAACAGACAAGTACCCAACTAGTTATGTTATATACATGTATAGTAAGAAACATCTTCCAGGGAGAATAGTGTCGTTAGGAAATCCTTTCCCTGGGTACGCATGCGACGATGCACATGTCCGGACTGCGAGCCCGGCGCCGGGATACAAAACTTCTGGGGATTTACGTTGTAATAAACGAAAACATCTTTTGTCCACCGACCGAATATTCCCTTAAGGAAGCAAGCTTTCGGCTTCACCCAGTCTGAGGTACACATCCGGCTGAACCGGCAGTAACAATCACAGAGGTGCTCCCCATATGCCCTAGCCGAATTAATGGGAATGTAGGGCATAAACACAAGAGCCAGGCAACCCAGCATGGCCACATCTTAAGTCATATCGATGCATATAATGGTGAATAAAAGGCACATATGGAAAAAGAACACATATGTGATGGGCAAAAAGCCTTTAAAGTAATTATATTTAGCTTCCGTACAGGAAGCCCCCAGGTATTGCTTACACACGTAGTGCGGCCGGAGTGATCCGGGCGTCTGCACTATATTAAGTACTTTGTGTGAAGAGGAAAAAGGTCGAGAAAAGAAAAGGGAGAGGACATAATTTAAAAGGAGGGGGTAAGGAGACGAACACTGAGTTCGGCGCTAGGCATAGAATCTCCGGAGTCTGGCCGCGTTCCATGGGGTTGGCTCGAGTCTGTTATCGGATGCATTACGTAAGCGGTACGCTCCTCCGGTGAGAAATTTATCAATGACGAAGGGACCCTCCCACTTGGGTTTGAGCTTGTCCTTCTTTTTCTCCGGTAGTTGTAGAACGAGTTCGCCAATATTCTAAGTTTTGACCTACCTTCTCTGCTCTGGTACCGTCGAGCCTGCTGCTGATAGAATGCGGAACGGGCCTTTGTGACATCGCGCTCCTCCTCCAGGGCATCTAAGATATCCTGCCGATCTAACTCGGCTTCCTTCTCTTCGTACATGCGTACGCGAGGCGAATCATGTATGTCGCAGGGTAGTACTGCTTCCGCTCCGTACACCATAAAAAATGGTGTACATCCGGCGGTGCGATTTAGCGTGGTCCGCAGCCCCAGAGTACGGAGTCGAGCTCTTCGACCCAGTGCGTGTCCGACTCTGTCAAGGATCACACTAGTCTGGGTTTGATGCCGCTCATAATAAGACCGTTTGCACATTCGACTTGGCCGTTTGTTTGGGGGTGGTAGACGGAGGCGTACTCAAGCTTAATGCGCATGTTGCCGCACCAGGTTTTCACTTCATCGGCTGTGAAGTTTGAGCCATTATCAGTGATGATGCTATGGAGGACGCCGTATCGGTGTACAACCCCGGATATGAAGTCTATCACTAGTCCAGATTCGGCTGTTTTGACTGGTTTAGCTTCTATCCATTTGGTGAACTTGTCCACCATGACCAATAAGTATTTTTTCTTATGGCTTCCCCCTTTAAGGGGTCCGACCATCTCCAGCCCCCAGACCGCAAAGGGCCAGGTGATGGGGATTGTTTGGAGAGCGGTAGGGGCATATGACTCTGATTGGCAAAGAGCTGGCAACCGACGCAGTGTTGGACAAGGTCCTGTGCGTCTGCTCGGGGTGTCGGCCAATAAAAGCATGTACGGAAGGCCTTGCTGACTAGCGCTCGAGCCGCAGCGTGGTGCCCGCCCAGTCCGGCATGGATTTCAGCCAAGAGTTGCCGCCCTTCCTCTTGGGAGATGCACCTTTGGATCACTACGGTCACACTTTTATTATAGAGTTCCCCTTCATGGACTTTGTAAGCTTTAGAACGCCGCACGATGCAACGTGCTTCATTATGATCTTCGGGGAGCTACTGCCTATTTAGGTAGGCCAAGAAAGGTTCAGTCCACGAGGCGATTACATCCATGATTTCGTGGGCCGAAGATGTTATTTCGGTGGTGGAGCCTCCGATTATGTCCGATGGTTCGGAATCTGGGGGTGTATTCGGATCTGTGCTAGTGCTGCCGGACTCCCCTTCCCATACCACAGATGGCTTGAACAGCCTTTCTAGGAATAAGTTTGGTGGGACAGGGTCGCGTTTAGCGCCGATGCGGACGAGGATATCCGCCGCTTGATTGTTTTCTCGAGCCACATGGTGGAATTCGAGCCCCTCGAACTGAGCTGATATTTTGAGGATGGCATTACGGTAAGCCGCAATTTTTGGGTCCTTAGCATCAAACTCTCCGTTTATTTGTGATATTGCAAGGTTTAAATCCCCGCGCACCTCTAGGCGTTGAATGCCCATAGAGACTGCCATCCAAAGACCGTGCAACAGAGCCTCGTATTCGGCTACATTGTTGGAGTATGTGTATAATATTTGGAGTACGTATTGGACCGTGTCTCTGGTGGGAGACGTCAGGACTACACCTGCTACCAATCCGGCCAGCATTTTAGAGCCGTCGAAGTGCATGATCCAGTTAGAGTACGCGCCGTACTCTTTAGGGAGTTCGGCTTCTGTCCATTCGGCGACAAAGTCAGCCAGTACTTGCGACTTGATGGCCCACCGTGTCTTGTATTTTATGTCGAACGGAAGGAGCTCGATGGCCCATTTAGCAATCCGGCCCGTAGCATCGTGGTTATTTATTATGTCATTGAGTGGTACTTCGGAGGCCACCGTAATCGAACACTCTTGAAAGTAGTGTCGTAGCTTCCGGGATGCCATGAAGACCGCGTATGCTATCTTTTGATAGTGTGGGTATCGGGATTTGCATGGGGTGAGGACCGTGGATACGTAATAAACCGGATTCTGGAGCGGGAATTTGTATCCGTCAACCTCTCGTTCGACGACGAGCACTGCGCTTACAACTTGATGTGTTGCAGCTATGTATAGCAGCATAGGTTCGCCAATATTTGGTGCTATTAGGACTGGATTACTGGCCAATAAGGTCTTTATTTCTTCCAGTCCGGCCGCGGCAGCATCCGTCCACACGAAGTGTTCGGTGCGCTGAAGAAGGCGGTAAAGAGGGAATGCCTTTTCTCCTAACCCGGGGGATAAAGCGGCTTAAGGTAGCCACGCATCCAGCTAGTTTCTGGATGTGCTTGAGGTCTGTTGGTATAGCCAACTGCCACAGAGCTCGGATTTTTGCCGGATTCGCTTCAATTCCTCTATTGGAAACAAAGAAGCCCAACAGTTTCCCAGAGGGGACGCCGAAAACACATTTTTTTGGGTTCAGCTTGATGTCGTATGTTCGGAGGTTATCAAACGTAAGCCTCAAGTCGTCCATTAGTGTTTCGATGTGTCTTGTTTTTATGACTACGTCGTCCACATATGCCTCCACTGTTTTGCCGATTTGCTTTTCCAAGCATGTTTGAATCATGCGTTGATAGGTTGCGCCGACATTTTTATGCCCGAAAGGGATAGTGTTGAACCAGAAAGGACCGTATGGCGTTAAGGAAGCTGTTGCAGCTTCGTTGGACTCTGCCATCTTTATTTGATGGTATCCAGAGTATGCGTCGAGGAAACACAGCGAGTCGTGTCCTACTGTGGCGTCGATGATTTGGTCGATGCGAGGGAGGGGGAAGGGATCCTTGGGGCAAGCCTTATTGAGGTCTTTGAAGTCGACGCATAGGCACCAGGATTTGTCCTTCTTTGGTACCATTACCAGATTTGCTAGCCAATCCGGATGCTTGATATCTCTGATGAATCCGGCCTCGAGTAGTTTGGCTAGCTCTTCCCCCATGGCTTGCCGTTTGGGCTCTGAAAACCACCTCAGAGTCTGCTTGATAGGCTTGTATCCTTTTAGTATATTAAGGCTGTGTTCGGCCAGTCTGCGTGGGATGCCCGGCATGTCCGATGGGTGCCAGGAGAAAATGTCCCAATTCTCGCATAGGAAGTCTCGTAGTGCGGCGTCCATTGTGGGGTTCAGCTGTGTCCCGATGGAAGCTGTCTTCGTGGGGTCCGTTGGATGGACTTGGAATTTGACTATCTCATCTGCGGGTTTAAATGGGGTGGACTTGGGTCGCTTGTCGAGTGTCATATCGTCCATGTCCACGACGGCACGCAACATTGTTAGTTCTTCGGCTGCTAGGGCTTCGGATAATGCTTCCAGAGCTAGAGCTGCGGTTTTGTTTTTGGTGCGGTGACGTCCGGATCACTGGCTAGAGTGATGATTCCATTGGGTCCGGGCATTTTAAGCTTCATGTACCCGTAATGGGGTATATCTTGAAAGCTTGCAAATGCGTCCCGCCCTAAAAGGGCGTGGTATCCGCTACTGAAAGGAGCCACTTGGAATGTGATTTCTTCGAACCTGTAATTCTCCGGGGTGCCGAATACCACATCAAGTGTGATTTTTCCCGCACACCGCGCTTCCTGACTAGGGATGATTCCCCTGAAGGTATTGATGCTTTGTGCAATGCGGCGTTTATCAATTTCCATCTTGTTCAGTGTTTCTTTGTAGATCAAGTTTAATCCGCTTCCGCCATCCATGAGTACTTTAGTGAGACGAAAGCCGTCCACGATTGGGCTAAGGACCAGAGCGGCTGGTGCCTGGATGGTCTGGAACTGAGGTTCGTCACTGGCATTGAAAGTTATAGCAGTGTCGCTCCACGGATTTATTTTTGCCACATGGCAGATTTCAGTGGAGCTTCGATGGGCTCGCTTGCGCCTATTGTTTGAGGCGAAAGTCTCGAAGACTATTAGTACCGTATTGTTTTCTTTGGCGGGGTGTTGTTCTGCTTTGTGGCTTACAAGAAGATCCTCGCCACTTTTTGCCACCTACTGGAGTATCCAACATGCTCTAAGGCTATGGGTTGGTGTAATGTCCGGCGTGTTGTGGAGTTTACATGGCGCATTGAGCCATTCTTCCAATACGGTTCCACGCCCTGGGGTGGGCTTTGGCTTCTTGGGGATTGGATCAGCCGATTTACGAGAGTTCGCCCGTTTAGTTCGGACAAAGATTTTGGTGAGAGCTGGACTATCCCAAAATTTTGTTTGGGTTTTCCAGGCGCTTTCCGTCGCACAGTACTTCTGCACTATGGTTGCCAAGTCAGCAAAGTGTATTGTGTCACGGCGACTTATAGCATTGAGGATTGCTTTGTTCGTGCAGTTTTTGCAGAAAAGTGAGACTGTGTCTTCCTCACGACAGTCCTTGACCTTATTTAGCATAAGGAGGAATCTGGCCCAGTAGCGATGTATTGTCTCCTGGGGCTCTTGTCTGATATCGGAGAGACAGTTTAAGTCCGGGTGGGTGGGCGTAGCTGTATCCGAATTCTGATCCGATCTAGCGCCCAGGGGCAGGGGAGCTTCCGAGTTTGACAGCTCGGGATCCGGGGTGCTATCCAATTTTTCCGGCCCAATACCCATTCTGAGTCCAGGGTCTGGGTCAAGTCTTCCCTTGAGCGGGTGCCCGGCTTAGGGAGCTCGGTGATCTGGACATAACTCATCCTCAAGATAGAGGGGTAATCCTTATGTGGCTCCTCCACTACCGCTATCTCGTGGGTGACCGACGGGGATTTAATATCCCTTTGGCCGGGTTTAAGCCCGATCTGTTCATAGTCTATGGCGACTCCCAAAGCGGCGATGCGATCCAAGAGATCATTAAGAGAAGAGAGCTCCATCGGATCCATCTGTTCAGCGAGTTCTGAATCGACGTGGAAGCTATGCATGATGACCCAAGAGGTCATCGTCGGCGCGACAGCCGATGGGGCAGCCATGATGAAGCCGCCTAGTCGGAGAGTTTGGCCTACAACCAGCGCTCCCCCAGAAGTGATGTTGTCCTTGACAACGAGACGGGCCATCGAGTCTTGTGGCGACGACACAGAGGAACTCTCAATGAAAGCACCAATGTCGGTGTCAAAACCGGCGGATCTCGGGTAGGGGGTCCCGATCTGTGCGTCTTAGGCTAATGGTAACAGGAAGCCAGGGACACAATGTTTAACCAGGTTCGGGCCCTCTTGATGGAGGTAAAACCCCACTTCCTTCTTGATTGATATTGATGATATGAGTAGTACAAGAGTAGATCTACCACGAGATCATAGAGGCTAAACCCTAGAAGCTAGCCTATGATGATTATGATTGTGAACGTCCCTCTAAGGACCAAACTCTCCGGTTTATATAGACACCAGAGAGGGCTAGGGTTTACATGGAGTTGGTTAAAAGGAAGGAAATATAATATCCGGATCACTAAGCTTGTCTTCCACGCAAAGGAGAGTCCCATCCGGACACGGGACGGAGTCTTGAGTCTTGTATCTTCACGTTCCAACAGTCCGGACAAAGTATACAGTCCGGCTGTCCGGATACCCCCTAATCCAGGAATCCCTCAACGGGGGTCCTGTTCATCGGGAGGGGTGTGGTGAACCACAAAACGGGACTCCACAGGCTACTGTTCATCCACCGTCTACTGCCTCGCTCCAGCCTCCACGGGCTACAGTTCATCCACCGTCGACCTCCAGCCTCCACCTGCGATCGTTCATCCACGATGTCTCCCTCCTCCCTCCATGAGCTACTGTTCATCCACGGGCTCCTGTTCATCCAGCCTCCACTGGCTACTGTTCAACCACCCCTCCACGGGCTACTGTTCATCCAGCCCTCCACCAGCTACTGTTCAACCAACCCTCCACGGGGTCTTGTTCATCCACCCCCAACCGGCTCGATCGGGGTCCTGTTCATCCAGCGACAACGACCTCTAGCTACTACCACGGGGTCCTATTGATCCAACCCCCCCATGGAACTGTTCATCCAACCCCAACAACACTCACTATTCATCAAGAGGCAGCAGGTTTGACCAGCTTCACATGGCAGCAGTAGTGAAGGAATCGCTCGATCGGGTTCAGTATATAGCCAGGGATCGATCAATCACTCTGGCTCAGTAACACATAGCCAGTGCAATCGCTCAGGTTCCATAGAAGAACGCCTCGCTCGGGTTCAGTTAGAGCCCAACGCCTCACACCCACGTGCGTACGTGTACGAGAGAAACGTGCAATCCCTCGGTGCATCGCTCGGCCCCGACCACCCACCGTAACCGGGAACTCCCCGATATTTTCCTCGCCCTCGCTTCTACCATGGTTTTTTCCATCATGGACGGCCCAAATAATGTCATGTTGCTGCGTTTCCGGCCCTGCCAGGACGAAAAGCCCATTTTCTATCATGAATTTTTGTCATAGAAGTAGGAGCCCACCACATCAATGATGATACCGGGTTTTGTCACAATTATCGTCATAGAAGTGTCATAAGCATGACAGAAAAAATTCGTTCGGCCCATAATGTCACGGATGTGTCTTTTTTTGTAGCGGAGACACCTCGCCGGTCAATAACCAATAGCGGGATCTGGATGCCCATATTGATTCCTACATATTCCATGAAGATCTTTTATCGGTAGAACCTATATGACAACATATGTAATTCCCTTTGTCTGTCAGTATGTTACTTGGCCGAGATTCGATCGTCGGTATCTTTATACCTAGTTCAATCTCGTTACCGACAAGTCTCTTTACTCGTTCCATAATACATCATCTTGCAACTAACTCCTTAGTCACTTTGCTTGCAAGCTTCTTGTGATGTGTGTTACCGAGAGGGCCCAGAGATATCTCTCTGTTACACGGAGTGACAAATCCCAATCTTGATTCACTCCAACTCAACGGACACCTTCGGGGATACCTATAGAGCATCTTTATGATCACCCGGTTATGTTGTGACGTTTGATAGCACACAAGGTATTCCTCCGGTATTAGGGAGTTGCATGATCTCATGGTCGAAGAAACATGTATTTGACATTAAGAAAGCAGTAGCAATAAACTAAACGATCATATGCTATGCTAACGGTTGGGTCTTGTCCATAACATCATTCTCCTAATGATGTGATCCCGTTATCAAATGACAACTCATGTATACTGTTAGGAAACCTTAACCATCTTTGATCAACGAGCTAGTCTAGTAGAGGCTCACTAGGGACATGGTATTTTTTTATGTATCCACACATGTATTTAAGTTTCCGGTCAATACAATTCTAGCATGAATAATAAACCTTTATCATGATTTAGGAAATACAATAATAACCATTTTATTATTGCCTCTAGGGCATATTTCCATCATTCTCCCACTTGCACTAAAGTCAATAATCTAGTTCACATCGCCATGTGATTAACAACCATAGTTCACATCACCATGTGACTAACACCCAAAGAGTTTACTAGAGTCTATAATCCAGTTCACATCGCCATGTGATTAACACCCAAAGAGTAGTAAGGTGTGATCATGTTTTTCTTGTGAGAGAGGCTCAGTCAATGGGTCTGCCACATTCAGATCCGTATGTATTTTGCAAATTTCTATGTCTACAATGCTCTGCATGGAGCTACTCTAGCTAATTGCTCCCACGTTCAATACGTATCCAGATTGAGACTCAGAGTCATCAGGATTGGTGTCAAAGCTTGCATCGACGTAACCCTTTATGATGAACCCTTTATCACCTCCATAACCGAGAAACATTTCCTTAGTCCTCTTTAGGTACCTAAGGATAATTTTGACCACTGTCCAGGGATCCACTCCTGGATCACTATTGTACCCCCTTGCCGAACTCATGGCAAGGCACACAACTGGTCTGGTACACAGCATGGCATACTTTATAGAACCTATGGCTGAGGCATAGGGAATGACTTTCATTCTCTCTCCATCTTCTGCCGTGGTCGGGCTTTGAGTCTTACTCAACTTCACACCTTGCAACACAGGCAAGAACCTTTTCATTGACTGGTCCATTTTGAACTTCTTCAAAACTTTTGCCAAGGTATGTGCTTTGTGAAAGTCCTATTAAGCGTCTCGATCTATCCCTATAGATCTTGATGCCCAATATGTAAGTAGCTTCACCGAGGTTTTTCATTGAAAAAATCTTATTCAAGTATCCTTTTATGCTATCCAGGAATTCTATATTATTTCCAATCAACAATGTGTCATTCACATATAATATCATAAATGCTACAGAGTCCCACTCGCTTTCTTGTAAATATAGGCTTCACCATAAAACTGTATAAAACCATATGCTTTGATCACCACATCAAAGCGTATATTCCAACTCCGAGATGCGCACCAGTCCATAGATGGATCGCTGGAGCTTGCACACTTTGTTAGCACCTTTAGGATCGAAAAAACCTTCTGGTTGCATCATATACAACTCTTCTTTAAGAAATCTGTTAAGGAATGCAGTTTTTATGTCCATTTGACGGATTTCATAAAATGCGGAAATTGCTAACATGATTCGGACAGACTTAAGGATTGCTACGAGTGAGAAAGTCTCATAGTAGTCAACCCTTTGTCTAAAATCTTTCGCGACAAGTCGAGCTTTGTAGACAGTGATATTACCATCAACGTCCGTCTTCCTCTTGAAGATCCATTTAATTTCAATGGCTTGCCGATCATTGGGCAAGTCCACCAAAGTCCACACTTTGTTCTCATACATGGATCCTATCTCAGATTTCATGGCCTCAAGCCTTTTGTCGGAATCTGGGCTCATCATAGCTTCTTCATAGTTTGTAGGTTCACCGTTGTCTAACAACATGACTTCCAGGACAGGATTACCACTCTGGTGCGGAACGTGTTCTGGTTGACCTACAAAGTTCAGTAGTAACTTGATCTGAAGTTTCATGATCATCATCATTAGCTTCCTCTCTAGTTGGTGTAGGCATCACGGAAACGACATTCTTTGGTGTGCTACTTTCCAATTCGAGAGTAGGTACAATTACCTCATCAAGTTCTACTTTGCTTCCACTCACTTCTTTCGAGAGAAACTCCTTCTCTAGAAAGGAGCCATTTTTAGCAATAAAGATCTTGCCTTCGGATCTGTGGTAGAAGGTGTACCCAATAGTTTCTTTAGGGTACCCTATGAAGATGCACTTCTCCGATTTGGGTTCAAGCTTATCAGGTTCAAGCCTTTTGACATAAGCATCACATCCCCAAATTTTAAGAAATGATAGCTTAGGTTTCTCGCCAAACCATAGTTCATATGGTGTCGTATCAACGGATTTAGACGGTGCCCTACTTAACATGAATGTGGTTGTCTCTAATGCATAACCCCAAAATGATAAAGGCAAATCGGTAAGAGACATCATAGAATGCACCATATCTAGTAAAGTATGGTTACGACATCCATTATGCTATGGTGTTCCAGGTGGCATGAGTTGTGAACAATTACACATTGTCTTAAATGAAGCCAAACTCGTAACTCAAATATTTGCCTCCGCGATCAGATCGTAGAAACTTTATTATCTTGTTATGATGATTCTCCACTTCACTCTAAAATTGTTTGAACTTTTCAAATGTTTCAGACTTGTGTTTCATCAAGTAGATATACCCATACCTACTCAAATCATCTATGAAGGTCAGAAAATAACGATACCTGTCGCGTGCCTCACTACTCATCGGACCACATACATTGGTATGTATTATTTCCGATAAGTCATTAGCTCGCTCCAGTGCTCCGGAGAATGGAGTTTTAGTCATCTTACCCATGAGGCATGGTTCGCAAGTATCAAATGATTCATAATCAAGTGATTCCAAAAGTCCCTCCGCGTGGAGTTTCTTCATGCGCTCTACACCAATATGACCTAAACGGCAATGCCACAAGTATGTTGCACTATCATTATCAACTTTGCATCTTTCGGCATCAATATTATGAATATGTGTGTCACTACTATCGAGATTCAATAAACCATTCACATTGGGGGTATGACCATAGAAGGTTTTATTCATGTAAACAGAACAACCATTATTCTCTGACTTAGATGAATAACCATATTGCAATAAACACGATCTAATCATGTTCATGCTCAACGCAAACACCAAATAATACTTATTTAGGCTCAACACTAATCTCGAAGGTAGAGGGAGTGTGCGATGGTGATCATATCAATCTTGGAAACACTTCCAACTCACATTGTCACCTCGCCCTTAACTAGTCTCCGTTTATTCTGCAACTCCTGTTTTGAGTTACTAATCTTAGCAACTGAACCAGTATCAAATACCCAGGGGCTACTACGAGCACCAGTAAGGTACACATCAATAACATGTATATCAAATATACCTTTGTTTACTTTGCCATCCTTCTTATCTGCCAAGTATTTGGGGCAGTTCCGCTTCTAGTGACCATTCCCTTTGCAGTAGAAGCACTCAGTTTCAGGCTTGGGTCCATCTTTGGGCTTCTTCACGGGAGCGGCAACTTGCTTGCTATTCTTCTTGAAGTTCCCTTTCTTTCCCTTGCCTTTTTTTCTTGAAACTAGTGGTCTTGTTAACCATCAGCACTTGATGCTCCTTCTTGATTTCTACCCTCATCGATTTCAGAGCTCGGGAATAGTTTTCATCATCCATTGCGTATTATAGTTCATCATGAAGATCTAGTAGCTTGGTGATAGTGTCTAGAGAACTTATCTGGAAGATTAACTCCCACTTGATTCAAGCGATTGTAGTACCCAGACATTTTGAGCACATGCTCACTGGATGAGCTATTCTCCTCCATCTTGTAGGCAAAGTACTTGTGAGAGGTATCATACCTCTCAACACGGGCATGAGCCTGAAATACCAATTACAGCTCTTGGAACATCTCATATGTTCCATGGCATTCAAAGCGTCTTTGGAGCCCCGATTCTAAGACGTAAATCATGGCGCACTTAACTATCGAGTAGTCATCAGATATAGCTTGCCAGGCGTTCATAACATCTGCTTCAGCTCCTGCAGCAGGTCTATCACCTAGCGGTGCATCAAGTACATAATTCTTTTGTGCACCAATGAGGATAATCCTCAGATCACGGACCCAGTCTGCTTTATTGCTACCATCATCTTTTATATCAGTTTTCTCTAGGAACGTATCAAAAATCAAGGGAGATACATCACGAGCTATTGATCTACAACATAATTTGCAAAGACATTTTGACTATGTTCA
Source organism: Triticum aestivum (assembly GCF_018294505.1). NCBI lineage: Eukaryota > Viridiplantae > Streptophyta > Magnoliopsida > Poales > Poaceae > Triticum > Triticum aestivum. Next base: position 41,237,347 of record NC_057804.1, read on the forward strand.
TGATAAATTTAGTTCAAATCATTAAATTACTAATGAACTCCCACTTAAATCAACATCCCTTAAGTTGTCTAAGTGGTACATGATCCAAATCAACTAACCCATGTCCGATCATCACGTGAGATGGGGTAGTCATAATGGTGAACATCTTCATGTTGATCATATCTACTATATGACTCATGTTCGCTTTCAGTATCTAGTGTTCTGAGTCCATGTCTGTACATGCTAGGCTCATCAAGTTTAACCCAAGTATTCTGTGTGTGTAAATCATGCTTACACCCGTTGTATGTGAACGTAGATTCTATAACACCCGATCATCACGAGGTGCTTCAAAACGACGAACTTTAGAAATGGTGCATACTTAGGGAGAACATTTTTATCTTGAAATTAAGTGAAGGGATCATCTTATAATGCTACTGTCGTTCTAAGCAAAATAAGATGCATAAAGGATAAACATCACATGCAATCAAAATATGTGACATGATATGGCCATCATTATCTTGTGCTTTTGATCTCCATCTCCAATGCATCGTCATGATCTTCATCGTCACCGGCTTGACACCTTGATCTCCATCATTGGGTCGGGGTCGTCTCGCTAACTATTGCTTCTACAACTATTGCTAACACATAGTGATAAAGTAAAGCAACTGCATGGCGCTTGCATTTCATACAATAATTAAGAGACAACCCTAAGGTTCCTGCCAGTTGTCGATATTACAAAACATGATCATCTCATACAACAATGTATATCACATCACGTCTTGACCATATCACATCACAACATACCCGGCAAAAACAAGTTAGACGTCCTCTGCTTTGTTGTTGCAAGTTTTACGTGGCTGCTACGGGCAACTAGCAAGAACCATTCTTACCTACGCAAAACCACAACGGTGATTATCTAGTTTTCTGTTTTAACCTTCTTCAAGGATCGGCCATAGTGAAATTCGATTCAACTAAAGTAGGAGAAATAGACACCCACCAGCCACCTTTATGCAAAACAAGTTGCATGTTAGTCGGTGGAACCGGTCTCATGTACATGGACATGTAAGGTTGGTCCGGGCTGCTTCATCCCACAATGCTGCCAAATCAAAATAAGACGTTGGTGGTAAGCAGTATGACCATCACCGCCCACAACTCCTTTGTGTTCTACTCGTGCATATCATCTATGCATAGACCTGGCTCTGGTACCACTGTTGGGGAACGTTGCATGGAAAACAAAAAAATATATGCACACACAAGATCTATCCATGGATATGCATAGCTATGAGAGGGGGAGAGCATCTACATACCCTTGTAGATTGCTAAGTGAAAGCGTTTATCAACACGGTTGATGTAGTCGTACACCTTTGTGATCCGATCACGATCCAACCGATCTAGTGCCAAACGGACGACACCTCCAAGTTTAGCACACGTGCGGCTCGATGATGTCTCCTCCTTCTTGATCCAGCAAGAGGGAGAGGATAAGTATATGGGATCACAACCAACACGACGGCATGGTGGTGATGGTGCTGGTGGAGCATCGATAGTGCTTCGCTAAGCGTCGCTTGGACGAGGCGGTGGAACTACGTAGTAACGGGAGAGAGAGGGGAACCAAGGGCTTAGTGTGTCCTCTTGGGGTGACCCCTACCCTCTATATATAGGTGGAGGGGCATGGGATACAGCCCCTCCAATCCCTAGGGCGCAACTAAGGGGGAGAGGACTTGGACTCCAAGTCCAATCCTATTCCTACTAGGACTCCTTCCTTTTTGCCTTCACTAGCCACATGGGCTTTTGAGGACTTGGTGCGCCTAGCCCAATAATTCCAGGGCGCCTCCCCGCAGCCCATGCTAGCTCTTGGCTTGTAGTGGACCCACTTGTTAACTTACGGACCCATCCAGAATCCTCCGGAACCTTCTGGAAGCTTCCCGATACAATACCAAAAAAACTGCACCTTTTTCCGAAACCCAAAATATGACTTCCCATATATAAATCTTCACCTCTCGACCATTCTGAGACTCCTCCCGACGTTTGTGATCTCATCCGGGACTCCGAACAACATTTAGTTACCACTCATCAAATATCCAAATACTACTCTAGTGTCAACGAACGTTAACCATGCGACCCTGCGGGTTTGGGAATTATGTAGTCATGACCGAGACTCATCTCCGGTCAATAACCAATAGCGGGACCTGGATGCCCATATTGATTCCTACATATTCCACGAAGATCTTTTATCGGTTGGACATATATCACAACATACATAATTCCCTTTGTCTGTCGGTATGTCACTTGCCCGAGATTCGATCGTCGGTATCTTTATACCTAGTTCAATCTCGTTACCAGCAAGTCTCTTTACTCGTTCCATAATACATCATCTTGCAACTAAATCCTTAATCACTTTTCTTGCAAGCTTCTTGTGATGTTTATTACTGAGAGGGCCCAGCGATACCTCTATGTTACACGGAGTGACAAATCCCAATCTCGATTCAGCCCAACTCAACAGACACCTTCGGAGATACCTATAGTGAAGGAAATATGCCCTAGAGGCAATAATAAAGTTGTTATTTTATATTTCCTTATTCATGATAAAGTTTGTTATTCATGCTAGAATTGTATTGATCGGAAACTTAAATACATGTGTGAATACATAAACAAATACTATGTCCCTAGTAAGCCTCTACTAGACTAGCTCGTTGAGCAAAGATGGTTAAAGTTTCCTAACCATGGACATATGTTGTCATTTGATAACGGGATCACATCATTAGGAGAATGATGTGATGGACAAGACCCATCTGTTAGCTTAGCATTATGATTGTTCAGTTTATTGTTCTCGACCATTTCTTCATGTCAAATACATATTCCTTCGACTATGAGATTATGTAACTCCCGGATACCAGAGGAATACCTTGTGTGATATCAAACGTCACAACATAACTGGGTGATCATAAAGATGCTCTACAGGTATCTCCGAAGGTGTTTGTTGAGTTGCCATAGATCGGGATCAGGATTTCTCACTCCGAGTATCGGAGAGGTATCTCTAGGCCCTCTCGGTAATACACATCATAAACTTGCAAGCAAATGACTAAGGAGTTAGTTACAAGGTGATGTATTACGGAACAAGTAAAGAAACTTGCCGGTAATGACATTGAACTAGGTATAGAGATACCGACGATCGAACCCCGGGCAAGTAACATACCGATGGACAAAGGGAATTACGTATGTTGGCATAACGGTTCGACAGATAAAGATCTTCATAGAATATGTAGGAACCAATATGGGGATCCAGGTTCCGCTATTGGTTATTGACTGGAGAGGTATATTGGTCATGTCTACATAGTTCTCAAACCTGTAGGGTCCGCACGCTTAACGTTTGTTGACGATATAATGTTATATGCGTTATATGATTTGGTGACCGAATGTTGTTCGGAGTCCCGGATGAGATCACGGGCATGACGAGGAGTCTCGAAATGGTCGAGAGGTAAATATTGATATATAGGACGATGGTATTCATACACCGGAAGAGTTTCGGATTGCACCAGGTAGTCATCGGGGCACGGGAAGGGGTTCCAGACACCCTCGGCAAGTGTATGGGCCTTATGGGCCAAAGGGGGAGAAGCACACCAGCCCACAAGGGGCTGGTGCGCCCCTCACACCCCTTGCCCACATATGAAAGAGGGAGGGAAGGAATGGGAAGGTGCCCCAAAGGAAGCCAACCCCCCTTTCCTCCCACCATACACAAATATGGAAAGGGGGGTTCGGCCAGGGCAGGCGCCCTAGGGCAGCCGCCGGCTACTTGGGGCGCCCTAGGGGCTGCCTCCCCTCCCCCCTCCACCTATATATATGATAGGAAGGAGAGGGGAAACACACACCACGATTCCCTAGCCGTGTGTGGCGCCCCTCTCCCTCTAGTTCATCCATTGGTCATATTTTCGTAGTGCTTAGGCGAAGCCCTGCGGAGATAACTTCACCTTCACCGTCACCACGCCGTCGTGCTGCCGGAACTCATCTACTACTTTGCCTATCTTGCTGGATCAAGAAGGCAAGGACATCACCGAGCTAAACTTGTGCAGAACTCAGAGGTACCGTACGTTCGGTACTTGATCGGTTGGAGTGCAAAGAGGTTTGACTACATCAATAGCGTTATTAAATGATTCCGCTTACGATCTATGAGCGTACGTAGACACACTCTCCCCCGCGTTGCTATGCATCTCCATGGATAGATCATTGCGTGTGCGTAGAATTTTTTTTGTTTTCCATGCAACGTTTCCCAAGAGTGGCATCATGACCCAGGTCTATGCATAGATGATATGCATGAGTAGAACACAAAGAGTTGTGGGCGGTGATAACAATACTTCTACCACCAGTGTCTTATTTTGATTCAGCGGTATTGTGGGATGAAGCAGACCGGACCAAACTTACATGTCCACGCACATGAGACCGGTTCCACCGACTGACAAGCAACTAGTTTTGCATAAAGGTGGCAGGTGGGTGTCTGTTTCTCCTACTTTTGTTGAATCAAATTTGACTATGGCGGGTCCTTGAAGAAGGTTAAAATAGCAAACTTGATGAATCACCATTGTGGTTTTTGCATAGGTAAGAACGGTTCTTGCTAGAAGCCCATAGCAGCCACGTAAAACTTGCAACAACAAAGTAGAGGACGTCTAACTTGTTTTTGCAGGGCATGTTGTGATGTGATATGGTCAAGATATGATGTGATATATGTTGATGTATGAGATGATCATGTTTTGTAATATCGACAACCGGCAGGAGCCTTAGGGTTGTCTCTTTATTGTATTAAGTGCAAACACCATGTAATTGCTTTATTTTATCGCTATTCATTAGCAATAGTTGTAGAAGCAATAGTTGGCGAGATGACCCCGATGCAACGATGGAGATCAAGGTGTTGAGCCGGTGACGATGGAGATCATGATGATGCTTTGGAGGTGGAGATCAAAAGCACAAGATTATGGCCATATCATGTCACATATTTTGATTGCATGTGATGTTTATCTTTTATGCCTCTTATTTTGCTTATAGTGGTGGTAGCATTATAAGATGATCCCTTCACAAAATTTCAATATATAAGTGTTCTCCCCGAGTATGCACCGTTACAAAAGTTCATCGTTTCGAGACACCACGTGATGATCGGGTGTGCTAGACTCTACGTTCACATACAATGGGTGTAAGATAGTTTTGCACATGCAGAATACTTGGGTTAAACTTGATGAGCCTAGCTTGTACAGACATGATCTCAGAACACTGGAGACCGAAAGGTCAGACGTGAGTCATATAGTAGATATGATCAACATAGAGATGTCCACCATTAATTACTACCCCATCTCAAATGATGATCGGACATGGGTTAGTTGATTTGGATCATGTATCACTTAGACAACTTGAGCGATGTTGATTTAAGTGAAAGTTCATTAGTAATTTGATTAATTGAACTTAATTTATCATGAACTTAGTCCTCATAGTATTTGCAAATCTATGTTGTAGATCAATAGCTCGCGATGTAGTTCCCCTATTTTTTGATATGTTCTTAGAGAAAAATAAGTTGAAAGATGATAGTTGCAATGATGTGGACTGGGTCCGTGATATGAGATTATCCTCATTGCTGCATAGAATAATTATGCCCTTGATGCACCGATAGGTGACAAACCTATTGCAGGAGCAGATGCAGACGTTATGAACGTTTGGCAAGCTCGGTATGATGACTAACTGATAGTTTAGTGCGCCATGCTTTACGGCTTAGAATCAGGGCTCCAAAGACATTTTGAATGCCATGGAACATATAAGATGTTCCAAGAGCTAAAATTGGTATTTCAGGCTCATGCCCGTGTTGAGAGGTATGAGACCTCTGACAAGTGCTTTGCCTATAAGAAGGAGAATAGCTCAGCCAATGAGCATGTGCTCAGAATGTCTGGGTACTACAATTGCTTGAATCAAGTGGGAGTTAATTTTCCAGATAAGATAGTGATTGACATAGTTCTCTAGTCACTATCACCAAGCTATTAGAACTTCGTGATAAACTATAATATGAAAGGGATGACGAAAATGATTCCCGAGCTCTTCACGATGCTGAAATTGGCAAAGGGAGAAATCAAGAAAGAGCATCAAGTGTTGATGGTTAATAAGACCAGTAGTTTGAAGAAAAAGGGCAAGCGAAGGAAAGGGAACTTCAAGAAGAATGGCAAGCAAGTTGTCGCTTCCATGGAGAAGCCCAAATCTGGACCCGAGCCTAAAACTAAGCGTTGCTATTGCAAAGGAAATGGTCACTAGAAGCGGAACTACCCCCAATGATTGGTGGATAACAAGGATGGTAAAGTAAACAAAAGTATATTTGATATACATGTTATTGATGTGTACCTTACTAGTGTTTGTAGTAGCCCCTGGGTATTTGATACCGGTTTAGTTGCTAAGATTAGTAACTCAAAATAGGAGTTACAGAATAAATAGAGACTAGTTAAGGGTGAGGTGACGATGAGTGTTGGAAGTGATTCCAAGGTTGATACGATCACCATCGCACACTCCCTCTACCTTTGGGATTAGTGTTGAACCTAAATAAAAGTTATTTGGTGTTTGCGCTGAGCATGAATATGATTGGATCATGTTTATTGCAATACAGTTATTAATTTAAATCAAAGAATAATTGTTGTTCTGTTTACATGAATAAAACCTACTATGGTCATACACCCAATGTGAATGGTTTGTTGAATCTCGATTGTAGTGATACACATATTCATAATATTGATGCCAAAAGATGCAAACTTGATAATGATAGTGCGACATACTTGTGGCACTGCCATTTAGGTCATATTGGTGTAAAGCACATGAAGAAACTCCATGCAGATGGGCTTTTGGAATCACTTGATTATGACATTTGATACTTGCGAACCATGCCTCATGGGCAAGATGACTAAAACTCCGTTCTCCGGAACAATGGAGCAAGCTAATGACTTATTGAAAATAATACATACCGAGGTATGCGGTCCGACGAGTGTTGAAGCACGCGGCGGGTATCGTTATTTTCTAACCTTCACAGATGATTTGAGTAGGTATGGGTATATCTACTTGATGAAACACAAGTCTGAAACATTTGAAAAGTTCAAAGAATTTTAGAGTGAAGTGGAGAATCATTGTAACAAGAAAATAAAATTTCAACAACCTGATCGCGGAGGCGAATATTTGAGTTATGATTTTGGCCTTCATTTAAAACAATGTGGAATTGTTTCACAACTCACGCCACCTGGAAAACCACAATGTAATGGTGTGTTTGAACGTCATAACCATACTTTATTGGATATGGTGCGTTCTATGATGTCTCTTACCGATTTACCACTATTGTTTTGGGGTTATGCATTAGAGACAACCGCATTCACGTAAAATAGGGCACCGTCTAAATCCATTGAGACGACACAGTATGAACTGTGGTTTGGAAAGAAACCTGAGCTGTCGTTTCTTAGAAGTTTGGGGATGCGATGCTTATGTCAAAAGGCTTCAGCTTGATATGGTCACTAGAAGCTGGACCCGATCCTGAAACTGAGTGCTTCTACTGCAAAGGAAATGGTCACTAGAAGCGGAACTGCCCGCAATGCTTGGTGGATAAGAAGGATGGTAAAGTAAACAAAAGTATATTTGATATACATGTTATTAATGTGTATCGTACTAGTGTTCGTAGTAGCCCCTGGGTATTTGATACCGGTTTAGTTGCTAAGATTAGTAACTCGAAACAGGAGTTACAAAATAAATAGAGACTAGTTAAGGGTGAGGAGACGATGAGTGTTGGAAGTGATTCCAAGGTTGATACGATCACCATCGTACACTCCCTCTACCTTCGGGATTAGTGTTGAACCTAAATAAAAGTTTTTTGGTGTTTGCGTTGAGCATGAATATGATTGGATCATGTTTATTGCAATACGGTTATTCATTTAAGCCAGAGAATAATTGTTGTTCTGTTTACATGAATAACACCTACTATGGTCATACACCCAATGTGAATGGTTTTGTTGAATCTCGATTGTAGTGATACACATATTCATAATATTGATGCCAAAAGATGCAAAGTTGATAATGATAGTGCAACATACTTGTGGCACTGCCGTTTAGGTCATATTGGTGTAAAGCACATGAAGAAACTCAATGCAGATGGGCTTTTGGAATCACTTGATTATGAATCATTTGATACTTGCAAACCATGCCTCATGGGCAAGATGACTAAAACTCCGTTCTCCGGAACAATGGAGCGAGCTAATGACTTATTGGAAATAATACATAGTGATGTATGCGGTCCGCTGAGTGTTGAAGCACGCGGTGGGTATCATTATTTTCTGACCTTCACAGATGATTTGAGTATGTATGGGTATATCTACTTGATGAAACAAAGTTTGAAATGTTTGAAAAGTTTAAAGAATTTCAGAGTGAAGTGGAGAATCATCGTAACAAGAAAATAAAATTTCTACAATCTGATCGCGGAGGCGAATATTTGAGTTACGAGTTTGGCCTTCATTTAAAACAATGTGGAATTGTTTCACAACTCGCGCCACCTGGAACACCACAGCGTAATGGTGTGTCTGAATGTCATAATCGTACTTTATTGGATATGGTGCGTTCTATGATGTCTCTTACCGATTTACAACTATTGTTTTGGGGTTATGCATTAGAGATAGACACATTCACGATAAATAGGGCACCGTATAAATCCGTTGAGACGGCATCGTATGAACTGTGGTTTGGAAAGAAACCTAAGCTGTCGTTTCTTAAAAGTTTGGGGATGCAATGCTTATGTCAAAAGGCTTCAGCCTGATAAGCTCGAACCCAAAGCGGAGAAGTGCATCTTCATAGGATACCCTAAAGAAACTATTGGGTACACCTTCTATCACAGATCCAAAGGCAAGATCTTTGTTGCTAAGAATGGGTCCTTTCTAGAGAAGGAGTTTCTCTCGAAAGAAGTGAGTGGGAGGAAAGTAGAACTTGATGAGGTAATTGTACCTTCTCTCGAATTGGAAAGTACTATGTCATAGAAAACCGTTCCCGTGATGCCTACACCAACTAGAGAGGAAGCAAATGATAATGATCATGAAGCTTCAGATCAAGTTGCTACTAAACCTCGTAGGTCAACCAGAACAAGATCCACACCAGAGTGGTATGGTAATCCTGTCTTGGAAGTCATGTCATTAGACCAAGGCGAACCTACGAACTATGAAGAAGGTATGATGAGCCCAGATTTCGACAGATGGCTTGAGGCCATGAAATCAGAGATAGGATCCATGTATGAGAACAAAGTGTGGACTTTGGTGGATTTGCCCGATGATCAGCAAGCCATAGAGAATAAATGGATCTTCAAGAAGAAGACTAATGCTGATGGTAATGTTACTATCTACAAAGCTCGACTTGTCGCATAAGGTTTTCAACAAGTTCACGGGGTTGACTATGATGAGACTTTCTCACCCGTAGCGATGCTTAAGTCTATCCAAATCATGTTAGCAATTGCCGCATTTTATGATTATGAAATCTGGCAAATGGACGTCAAAATTGTATTAGTTAATGGATATCTTAAAGAAGAGTTGTATCTGATGCAACCAGAAGGTTTTGTCGATCCTAAAGGTGTTGACACAGTGTGCAAGCTCCAGCGGTCCATCTATGGACTTTTGCAAGCATCTCGGAGTTAGAATATACGTTTTGATAAGGTGATCAAAGTGTATGGTTTATACAAACTTGAAGTGAAGCCTGTATTTACAAGAAAGTGACTAGGAGCTCTGTAGCATTTCCAATATTATATGTGGATGATAGACTATTTATTGGAAATGATACAGAATTTCTAGATAGCATAAAAGGATACTTGAATAAGAATTTTTTTCAATGAAAAGACCTCAGTGAAGCTACTTATGTATTGGGCATCAAGATCTATAGAGATAGATCGGGACGCTTAATAGGACTTTCACAAAGCACATACCTTGACAAAGTTTTGAAGAAGTTCAAAATGGATCGGTCGAAGAAAGGGTTCTTACCTGTGTCACAAGGTATGAAGTTGAGTAAGACTCAAAACCCGACCATGGCAGAAGATAGAGAGAGAATGGAAGTCATTCCCTATGCCTCAGCCATAGGTTCTATAAAGTATGCCATGCTGTGTACCAGACCTATTGTGTACCTTGCCATTAGTTTGACAATGGGGTACAATATTGATCCAGGAGTAGATCACTGAACAGCGATCAAAATTATCCTTAGTTACCTAAGAGGACTAAGGAAATGTTTCTCGGTGATGGAGGTGATAAAGAATTCGTCGTAAAGGGTTACGTCCATGCAAGCTTTGACACCGATCCGGATGACTCTAAGTCTCAATCTGGATACATACTGAAGGTGGGAGCAATTAGCTAGTGTAGCTCCATGCAGAGCATTGTAGACATTGAAATTTACAAAATACATACGGATCTGAATGTAGCAGACCCATTGACTAAACTTCTCTCGCAAGCAAAACATGATCATACCTTAGTACTCTTTGGGTGTTAATCACATGGTGATGTGAACTAGATTATTGGCTCTAGTAAACGCTTTGGGTATTGGTCACATGGCGATGTGAACTATGGGTGTTAATCACATGTTGATGTGAACTAGATTATTGACTCTAGTGCAAGTGGGAGACTGAAGGAAATATGCCCTAGAGGCAATAATGAAGGTGTTATTTTATATTTCCTTATTAATGATAAAGGTTTATTGTTTCTCTAGAATTGCATTGATCGGAAACTTAAATACATGTGTGAATACATAAAAAAATATCGTTTCCCTAGTAAGACTCTACTAGACTAGCTTGTTGATCAAAGATTGTTAAAGTTTCCTAACCATGGACATGTGTTTTCATTTGATAACGGGATTGCATCATTAGGAGAATGATGTGATGGACAAGACCGATCCGTTAGCTTAGCATTATGATCATTCAATTTATTGCTATTGCTTTCTTCATGTCAAATACATATTCCTTTGACTATGAGATTATGTAACTCCCGGATACCGGAGGAATACCTTGTGTTCTATAAAACAACACAACGTAATTGGGTGATGATAAAGATGCTCTACAGGTATCTCCGGAGGTGTTTGTTGAGTTGTGATGACCCACAAGTATAGGGAATCTATCGTAGTCCTTTTGATAAGTAAGAGTGTCGAACCCAACGAGGAGAAGAAGGAAATGACAAGCGTTTTTCAGTAAGGATTTCTCTGCAAGCACTGAAATAGTAGGTGATAGATAGTTTTGTGATAAGATAAATAGTAACGAGCAAAAAGTAAATAAAGTAAATAAAGTGCAGCAAGGTGGCCCAATCCTTTATGTAGCAAAGGATAAGTCTGGACAAATTCTAATAATGAAGAAGGAGCTCCCGAGGACACATTGGGAATTATCGTCGAGCTAGTTTTCATCACGTTCATAAGATTTGCGTTTGGTATTTTAATAATTTGATATGTGGGTGGACCGACACTTGGGTACTGCCCTAACATGGACAAGCATCCCACTTATGGTTAACCCATATTGCAAGCATCCGCAACTACAAAAAGGAGTATTAAGGTGAACCTAACCACAACATTAAACATATGGGTCCATATCAACCCCTAACGAAGCAACGCATAAACTAGGGTTTAAGCTTCTGTCACTCTAGCAACCCATCATCTACTTATTACTTCCCTATGCCTTCCTCTAGGCCCAAATAATGGTGAAGTGTTATGTAGTCGACGTTCACATAACACCACTAGAGGAGAGACAACATACATCTCATCAAAATATGGAACGAATACCAAATTCACATGACTACTAATAGCAAGACTTCACCCATGTCCTCAGGAACAAACGTAACTACTCACAAAGCATATTCATGTTCATAATCAGAGGGGTAATAATATGCATAAAGGATCTGAACATATGATCTTCCACCAAGTAAACCAAATAGCATCAACTACAAGGAGTAATCAACACTACTAGCAACCCACAGGTACCAATTTGTGGTTTTGATACAAGATTGGATACAATAGATGAACTAGGGTTTTGAGAGGAGATAGTGCTGGTGAAGATGTTGATGGAGATTGACCCCCTCTTGATGAGAGGATCGTTGGTGATGACGTTGGTGATGATTTCCCCCTCCCGGAGGGAAGTGTCCCCGGCATAACAGCTCTGCCAGAGCCCTAGATTGATTCCGCCAAGGTTCCACCTCGTGGCGGCGGAGTTTCATCCCGTAAGCTTGCCCATGATTTTTTCCAGGGGAAAAGTGATGATATAGCAGAAGATGGACGTCGAAGGCCCACCAGGGGCCCAAGAGATAGGGGGGCGCCCTAGGGGGGGTGCCCCCTGTCTCCTAGACAGGGTGTGGGCCCACTGGCCTATTTCTTTTGCCCAAAAATTCTTATTAAATCTGAAAAGTTGTTTCGTGGAGTCTCAGGTCTTTTGAAGTTGTGCAGATAGGTTTCCAATGTTTGCTTCTTTTCCAGCCAGAATTCCAGCTGCCGGCATCGCGCTTCTTCATGGTAAACCTTGTAAAATAAGAGAGAATAGCCATAAGTATTGAGATATAATGTGTAATAACAGCCCATAATGCAATAAATATTGATATAAAAGCATGATGCAAAATGGACGTATCAACTCCCCCAAGCTTAGACCTCGCTTGTCCTCATGCGGAAGCCGAAATCGAAAAATATGTCCACATGTTTAGAGATAGAGGTGTCGATAAAAATAAAATACGGACATGAGGGCATCATGATCATTCTAATATCAGCAACATATATGGATTTTGTCATATGATTTCCTATGTTCAAGTAATAAGCAATTCACAATGTCAAGTATGGTTCAAAAACTTCATTGGGAACTAACAAACTATAATCTCAATCATTGAAGCAATTGCAATTTATCGTAACATCAGAAAGAGTCAATAATAGAGCTTTTCAGCAAGCTCACATACTCAACTATCTCGCAGTATCCTATAATTGTTAACACTCACGCAATACTTGTGGTTATAGAGTTTCAGCCGGACACTGAGAAAGATAGGGGCTTATTGTGTTGCCTCCCAATGTATTCACCTTTAGGTGATGTCAACAATAATAGCCTATGCCAACTTACATCCAATTGGATATATGATCATGATCTTTCAAACACGAGGAGCTTGCCAAAGGATAAAAATAAAAAGGGAAAGGTGAGAATCACCTTGCCTCAAGCATAAAGTAAAACATAAAGTAAAAGATAGGCCCTTCGCAGAGGGAAGCAGAGGTTGTCATGTGCGTTTAGGGTTGATGCACGAAATCTTAATGCAAAAGAACATCACTTTATATTGCCCCTTGTATGTGGACCTTTATTATGCAATCCGTCGCTTTTATTACTTCCACAACAAGTTCGTACAAAGCTTATTTTCTCTGCACTAATAAGTCATACATATTTAGAGAGCAATTTTTATTGCTTGCACCGATGACAACTTACTTGAAGGATCTTACTCAATCCATAGGTAGGTATGGTGGACTCTCATGGCAAAACTGGGTTTAAGGATATTTGGAAGCACAAGTAGTATCTCTACTTGGTGCAAGGAATTTGGCTAGCATGAGGGGGAAAGGCAAGCTCAACATGTTTGGAAGGTCAATGACAATATACTTTAACTGAGATGTCGGAAAACATAAACCATTACGTTGTCTTCCTTGTCCAACGTCAACTCTTTTAGCATGTCATACTTAATGAGTGCTTCACAATCATAAAAGATGTCCAAGATAATATATTTATATGTGAACCCCTCTTTCTGTATCACTTCCTATTAATTGCAACGATGACCAAGGCTACGTTCATCAACTCTCAACAATTTTTATGCCTCATACTTTCTATGTGTGAAGTTATCACTATCCATAAGATCAATATGAACTCTTTTGTTCTTTCTACTTTCTCAAGATCATAGCCACATAGCAAAGCCCTCGACTCAACACTAATCTTTATTATAGATAGCACACGGACTCGATTACATAAAGAGATCACAATGAAAAACTCAAAACTACTTGATAACAAAAACTTCAACTACTAAAAGATCAAGATACTACTAAAGGATCGAACTAAATAAAGCGGTAAAGATAGGAGTGTGATGGTGATACGATACCGGGGCACCTCCCCCAAGCTTGGCAGTTTGACAAGGGGAGTGCCCATACCCATGTGATTATTTCTTCGGAGGTGGTGAAGTAGGAGTTGTTGATGATGCAGTCTTGTCGTCCGTCTTCCAAGTCATAGGCTCTCCATCATAAAAGGATGATCGAGTCTCCAGGATCCTTAAATCTGTAGCCAAACTCATCCTTTTGAATCTATATTCATACTCACAGTTCTGGTTTTGCAGGTCATAAATCTGGGCTTGGAGGTGCTCGATTTTCTCTTGAAGCTTGAAGATGGTCTCCCCAATGACTTTGGCATCCAGCTTGTGGTTGTTGGTGAACTCCGTGATCATCATCTGCTTGGCGTTGAGTCCACGCTCCACCATCCCTTGACACTTGAAAACTTCTTGCTCCATAGCTTCGAGCTTTGTCTCCACGCTCCCGGTACGCCTTGGTCCCTCCACATCGCGGATGTGCAACACCCCCTCACCCATCTCAATGGTTTGAGGGTGATGCAGCACCTCCGCAAGATAGGGGTTGATAACCCTCTCAAAAAACTTGTCCTTGGGAGCGCTTGGGGATGACATGATGCTTTAGATCTGAAACAGAAACAGCTCGAAACGAAAACAGAGGATTGCGTGATACGGTGGTAAAAACCTTCGGGAGTATATATAATGATTTTTTACCGACCAAAATACGTAACATACAAGAAAACGGAGTCCGGGAGGCACACGAGGTGCCCACGAGACAGGGGGCGCGCCCTACAGGGGGGGCCCTCCTCTCTCGTGGGAGCCTCGTGTCCCTTTCGGACTACTTCTTTCTTCCTAAAATCCTTAAATAATCCAAAACTGATAAAAATTGCCATTAGAGTTGTTTTGGAGTCGGTTTACTTACCGTACCACGTACCTATGCCTTTTCGGAGTCTGGAATGTTCTGGAAAGTGTCTCTTATGTATTCCTCAGGGGTTATGGTTTCAATAATATTAGTTTCAACATTGATAGGATTACCTGAAATATAATGTTTAATTCTTTGACCGTTTACCACCCTCGGATTTGTGCCTTCGAAGTTGTTGATTTTATAGCACCAGAACGATAGACCTCCTCGATAACGTAGGGACCTTCCCATTTTGAGAGAAGTTTTCCTGCAAAAAATCTTAAACGAGAGTTGAACAATAACACATAATCTCCTACGTTAAACTCACGCTTCTGTATCCTCTTATCATGCCAGCGTTTGACTTTTTCTTTGAAAAGCTTGGCATTCTCATATGCTTGGGTTCTCCATTCATCAAGTGAGCTAATATCAAACAACCTCTTCTCACCGGCAAGTTTGAAGTCATAATTGAGCTCTTTAATAGCCCAATATGCTTTATGTTCAAGTTCAAGAGGTAAATGACATGCTTTTCCATAAACCATCTTATATGGAGACATACCCATAGGATTTTTGTATGCAGTTCTATAGGCCCATAATGCATCATCAAGTTTTTTGGACCAATTCTTTCTAGATCTATTCACAGTCTTTTGCAAAATTAATTTGAGCTCTCTATTGCTCAACTCTACTTGACCACTAGACTGCGGGTGATAAGGAGATGCGATTCTATGATTGACATCATACTTAGCAAGCATCTTACGGAAAGCACCATGAATAAAGTGTGAACCACCATCAGTCATAAGATATCGAGGGACTCCAAACCTCGGAAAAATAACTTCTTTAAGCATTTTAATAGAAGTGTTATGATCAGCACTACTAGTTGGAATAGCTTCTACCCACTTAGTAACATAATAAACAGTAACTAGAATATGTGTATAACCATTGGAGGCAGGAAAAGGTCCCATATAATCAAAGCCCCAAACATCAAATGGTTCAATAACAAGAGAATAATTCATAGGCATTTCTTGACGTCTACTTATGTTACCTATTCTTTGGCATTCATCACAAGATAAGACAAACTTATGCGCATCTTTGAAAAGAGTAGGCCAATAAAAACCAGATTGTAGTACCTTGTGTGCAGTTCTGTCTCCAGCGTGGTGTCCTCCATAGGATTCAGAGTGACACTTACGTAGGATTTGTTCCTGTTCATGCTCAAGCACACAACGTCTAATAATACCATCTACTCCTTCTTTATGCAGGTGTGGATCATCCCAGAAGTAATGTCTTAAATCATAAAAGAACTTTTTCTTTTGCTGGTATGTGAAACTAGGCGGTATATATTTAGCAACAATGTAATTAGCATAATCAGCATAACAAGGAGCAGTACGAGAAGCATTGACAGCCGCTAATTGTTCATCAGGAAAACTATCATTAATAGGCAGTGGGTCATCAAGAACATTCTCTAACCTAGACAAGTTGTCTGGAACGGGGTTCTCAGCTCCCTTTCTATCAATAATATGCAAGTCAAATTCTTGGAGCAAGAGAACCCATCTAATGAGTCCAGGCTTAGCATCTTTCTTTTCCATAAGATATTTAATAGCAGCATGATCAGTGTGAATAGTAACTTTGGAATCAACAATATAAGGTCTAAACTTATCACATGCAAACACAACTGCTAAGAACTCTTTTTCAGTAGTAGCATAATTTCTCTGGGCAGTATCAAGAGCCTTGTTAGCATAATGGATAACATTAAATTTCTTATCGACTCTTTGCCCTAAAACAGCACCTACAGCATAATCACTAGCATCGCACATAATTTCAAAAGGTAAGTTCCAATCAGGTGGCTGAACAATAGGTGCAGCGATCAAAGCTTTCTTGAGTGTTTCAAATGCTTCTACACAATCATCATCAAAGACAAAAGGAATATCTTTTTGCAATAAATTAGTCAGAGGCCTAGAGATTTTAGAAAAGTCCTTAATAAACCTCCTATAAAAACCGGCATGACCAAGGAAACTTCTTATACCTTTTATGTCCTTGGGACATGGCATCTTTTCAATAGCATCAACTTTGGCTTTATCAACTTCAATACCTCTTTCGGAGATCTTGTGCCCCAAAACAATGCCTTCATTAACCATAAAGTGACACTGTTCACAAGTTAGGACAAGACTAGTGACTTCGCATCTCTGCAAAACTCGACCAAGGTTGCTCAAACAATCATCAAAAGAGGATCCATAGACGAAGAAGTCATCCATGAATACCTCACAAATCTTTTCACAAAAATCAGAAAATATAGCCATCATGCATCTTGGAAAGGTAGCAGGTGCATTACATAAACCAAAAGGCATACGTCTATAAGCAAAGGTACCAAAAGGGCAAGTAAAAGTAGTTTTAGATTGATCCCACGCTGATACAAGTGTCTGAGCGAAGCCATAATAACCATCTAGAAAACAAAAATGTGTGTGTTTGGATAGCCTTTCTAGCATTTGATCAATAAAAGGTAAAGGGTAATGATCTTTCTTAGTAGCTTTGTTTAACTTACGGAAATCAATTACCATCCTATAACTTGTAATAATTCTTTGCGGGATCAATTCATCTTTATCATTAGGAACCACGGTAATACCTCCCTTTTTAGGGACACAATGGACAGGGCTTACCCATTCACTATCAGCAACGAGATAAATAATACATGCCTCAAGGAGTTTTAGTATCTCCTTTCTTACCACTTCCTTCATTTTGGGATTTAATCGTCTTTGAGGATCTCTAACTGGTTTGGCATCTTTCTCCACTGAAATTTTGTGTTGACATAATGTGGGACTAATGCCCTTAAGATCATCCAGAGTATATCCAATAGCAGCTCGGTGCTTCCTTAGAGTTTTCAATAATCTTTCTTCTTCTTTCTCTGAAAGGTTAGCACTAATAATAGTAGGATATATTTCTTTTTCATCAATATAAGCATACTTAAGATTATCATGTAATGGTTTGAGTTCAAACACGGGATCTCCCTTGGGTGGAGGGGGATCCCCAAGAATTTCAATGGGAAGGTTATGTTTTAGCATAGGTTCTTGTTTAAGGAACACTTCATCTATTTCTTCCCTTTCCTTCATAAACATATCGTTTTCATGGTCTAGCAAATATTGTTCTAACGGATCAGTTGGCGGAACAGCAATGGAAGCAAGACCAATAATTTCATCCTTACTAGATGGTTCCCTGTCACGAGGTTGTCTACTAAACTTGGCAAAATTATACTCATGAGACATATCATCTATGCCAATAGTGACAACCTTCTTTTTATAATCAATCTTAGCACTAGTAGTATTCAAGAAGGGTCTACCAAAAATAATGGGACAAAAATCATCTTGTGAGGAACCAAGAACAAGAAAATCAGTATTTAATCTTCCCACACAAGACTTCAACATCTCTAATAATCCCAATATGTTTAATGGTGTCCCTATTAGCAAGCTTAATAGTAACATCA
The DNA here is from genome assembly GCF_018294505.1 of Triticum aestivum. NCBI lineage: Eukaryota > Viridiplantae > Streptophyta > Magnoliopsida > Poales > Poaceae > Triticum > Triticum aestivum. The sequence continues at coordinate 41,255,756 of NC_057804.1, forward strand.
ATGTCTTCTAATTCAACAGGTGCAATATCGTGCATAATTTCTTTATAAAGATCATAAGGTATCACATTAGCACTAGCACCCATATCACATAAACCATGATAACAATGATCTCCTATTTTGACAAAAATAACAGGCGTGCCTACAACAGGTCTACGTGTCTTAGTATCGGGTCTAGCAATATTAGCAGTTTCACCCAAGAAAGATATGACATGCCCATCTAAGTCCTCATCCAAAAGATCTTTAATCATAGCAATACCAGGTTCAACATTAATTTGCTCAGGAGGTGTATAAGTCCTAGTATTACTCTTATGAACAACAGTCGAAGCTTTAACATGATCTTTTATCCTAACAGGAAAAGGAGGTGTTTCAACATAAGCAGTAGGAATAATAGGATCACTATATATAATAGTCTTTTCTTCGACTGTAATAGGTGCAACTACTTTCACTTGAACATGAGGATTATATTTAAACCAGTTCTCTTTGGGGAGATCAACGTGAGTAGCAAAAGTTTCACAAAAAGTAGCTACTATCTCAGAGTCAAGTCCATACTTAGAGCTAAATCCACGGAAAGCATCGGTATCCATAAAAGATTTAACACAATCAAACTTAGGTGTCATACCTGACTCCTTACCATCGTCGGAACCCCAATCTTCAGAGTTGCGTTTAATTCTTTCCAATAAGTCCCATTTGAAATCAATAGTCTTCAGCATATAGGAACCAGCACAGGAAATATCGAACAAGTTGTGATTATCAAGAGAAAGCCGAGCATAAAAATTCTGAATAATCATTTCCCAAGAGAGCTCATGATTGGGGCATGAATACAACATTGACTTAAGCCTCCCCCAAGCTTGACCGATGCTTTCTCCTTCACGAGGCTAGAAATTATATATGTAATTACAATCACGATGAACAAGATGCATAGGATAGAACTTCTGGTGAAATTCCAACTTCAATCGCTTATAATTCCAATATCTCGTATCATCACATAGCCTATACCATGTCATTGCATCTCCCTTCAAAGATAAATGTAAGACCTTCCTTTTGACAACATCATCGGGAATACCTGCAAGCTTAAATACTCCACAAACTTCATCCACAAAGATAAGGTGTAAGTCGGGATGCAATGTTCCGTCTCCTGCAAAAGGATTAGCTAGCAGTTTTTCTATCATACCCGAAGGAATCTCAAAGTGAATATTTTCATAAGGTTCAGTAGGTTGAGGAGCATCTCTTTGCTCTTCTGGTTGGGGTGAAGATACCCCAAACAAGCCCTTCAAAGGATTAGTTTCCATAGTGACAAGTAACAGAAAATTTCAGCACACTATATAAATGTTTCCTTACCAATTTCCACTCACCAAGAGCGCTACACTCCCCGGCAACGGCGCCAGAAAAGAGTCTTGATGACCCACAAGTATAGGGTATCTATCATAGTCCTTTTGATAAGTAAGAGTGTCGAACCCAACGAGGAGCAGAAGGAAATGACAAGCGGTTTTCAGTAAGGTTTTCTCTGCAAGCACTGAAATAGTAGGTGATAGATAGTTTTGTGATAAGATAAATAGTAATGAGCAAAAATTAAATAAAGTAAATAAAGTGCAGCAAGGTGGCCCAATCCTTTATGTAGCAAAGGATAAGTCTGGACAAATTCTAATAATGAAGAAGGAGCTCTCGAGGACACATTGGGAATTATCGTGAAGCTAGTTTTCATCACGTTCATAAGATTTGCGTTCGGTACTTTGATAATTCGATATGTGGGTGGACCGACAGTTGGGTACTGCCCTAACATGGACAAGCATCCCCCTTATGATTAACCCCTACTTCAAGCATCGCAACTACAAAAAGGAGTATTAAGGTAAACCTAACCACAGCATTTAACATATGGGTCCATATCAACACCTAACGAAGCAACTCATAAACTAGGGTTTAAGCTTCTGTCACTCTAGCAACCCATCATCTACTTATTACTTCCCTATGCCTTCCTCTAGGCCCAAATAATGGTGAAGTGTCATGTAGTCGACGTTCACATAACACCACTAGAGGAGAGACAACATACATCTCATCAAAATATCGAACGAATACCAAATTCACATGACTACTAATAGCAAGACTTCACCCATGTCCTCGGGAACAAACGTAACTACTCACAAAGCATATTCATGTTCATAATCAGAGGGGTAATAATATGCATAAAGGATCTGAACATATGATCTTCCACCAAGTAAACCAAATAGCATCAACTACAAGGAGTAATCAACACTACTAGCAACCCATAGGTACCAATTTGTGGTTTTAATACAAGATTGGATACAAGAGATGAACTACGGTTTTGAGAGGAGATGGTGCTGGTGAAGATGTTGATGTAGATTGACCCCCTCTCTATGAGAGGATCGTTGGTGATGACGTTGGTGATGATTTCCCCCTCCCGGAGGAAAGTGTCCACCAAGGTTCCGCCTCATGGCAGCGGAGTTTCGTCCCGTAAGCTTGCCCATGATTTTTTTCCAGGGGAAAAGTGATGATATAGAAGAAGATGGACACCGGAGGCCCACTAGGGGGGCTAGGAGATAGGGGGCGTGCCCTAGGGGGGCGCCCCCTGTCTCCTGGACAGGGTGTGGGCCCCCTGGCCTATTTTGTTTGCCCAAAACTTCTTATTAAATCTGAAAAGTTGTTTCGTGGAGTCTCAGGTCTTTTGGAGTTGTGAAGAATAGGTTTCCAACGTTTGCTTCTTTTCCAGCCAGAATTTCAGCTGCCGGCATCCCCCCTCTTCATGGTAAACCTTGTAAAATAAGATAGAATAGCCATAAGTATTGAGATATAATGTGTAATAACAGCCCATAATGCAATAAATATTGATATAGAAGCATGATGCAAAATGGACGTATCAAGTTGGCATAGATCGAGATTAGGATTTGTCACTCCGAGTATCGGAGAGGTATCTCTAGGCCCTCTCGATAATACACATCATAAATTTGCAAGCAAATGAATAATGAGTTAGTTACGAGGTGATGTATTACAGAACGATAAAGAGACTTGCCAGTAACGAAATTGAACTAGGTACAGAGATACCGACAGTTGAATCTCGGGCAAGTAACATACCGATGGACAAAGGGAATTACATATGTTGGCATAAGGTTCGACCGATAAAGATCTTCGTAGAATATGTAGTAACCAATATGGGCTTCCAGGTTTCACAATTGGTTATTGACCAGAGAGGTGTCTCGGTCATGTCTACATAGTTCTCAAACCCGTACGGTCCGCACACTTAACGTTTGTTGACAATATAGTGTTATATGAGTTATATGATTTGGTGACCGAATGTTGTTTGGAGTCCCAGATGAGATTACAGACATGACAAGGAGTCTCAAAATGGTCGAGAGGTAAAGATTGATATATAGTACAATGGCATTCGGACACCGGAAGAGTTTTGGAGTGCACAGGGTAGTCATTTGGGCACCAGAAGGGGTTCGAGACACCCCCGCAAGTGTATGGGCCTTATGGGCCAAAGGGGGATAAGCACACAAGCCCACAAGGGGCTGGTGCGCCCCTTCCACCCCTTGCCCACGTACCAAAGAGGGAGGGAAGGAAGGGGAAGGCGCTCCAAAGGCAGCCAACCCTCCTTTCCTCCCCCCATACACAAATATGGAAAGGGGGATTCGTCCAGGGCAGGCGCCCTAGGGCAGCCGCCGGCCACTTGGGGAGCCCTAGGGGCCGCCTCCCCTCCCCTCCACCTATATATATGAGAGGAACGAGAGGGGCAACACAAACCACGATTCCCTAGCCGTGTGTGGCTCCCCTCTCCCTCTAGTTCGTCCCTCGGTCATATTTTCGTAGTGCTTAGGCGAAGCCCTATGGAGATAACTTCACGGTCACCATCACCATGCCGTCGTGCTGCTGTAACTCATCTACTACTTTGCCCGTCTTACTGGATCAAGAAGGCGAGGACGTCATCGAGCTGAACGTGTGTAGAACTCGGAGGTGTCGTACGTTCGGTACTTAATCGGTTGGAGTGCGAAGAAGTTCGACTACATCAACCGCGTTACTAAACGCTTCCTCTTACGGTCTATGAGGGTACGTAGTCACACTCTCCCCCTCGTTGCTATGCATCTCCATAGATAGATCATTGCGTGTGCATAGAATGTTTTTGTTTTCCATGCAACGTTTCCCAACATATAGAGCATCTTTATGATCACCCGGTTACGTTGTGACATTTGATAGCACACAAGGTATTCCTCTGGTATCTGGGAGTTGCATGATCTCATGGTCGAAGAAATATGTATTTGACATTAAGAAAGCAGTAGCAATAAACTGATAAATCAGATGCTATGCTAACGGTTAGGTCTTGTCCATCACATCATTCTCATAATGATGTGATCCCGTTATCAAATGACAACTCATGTCTATGGTTAGGAAACCTTAACCATCTTTAATCAACGAGTTAGTCTAGTAGAGGCTCACTAGGGACACGGTATTTGTTTATGTATCCACACATGTATTTAAGTTTTCAGTCAATACAATTATAGCATGAATAATAAAACTTTATCATGATTTAGGAAATATAATAATTACAATTTTATTATTGCCTCTAGGGCATATTTCCATCACGATCCTCTCCATGGCACAGAGCAAAAGTGCACAACCTTTTGGAACAACATTCACATATGGTTCCATAAGCACAAGTATTTCGCGCACTACTCCGGCGCGGTCATCCGCAACCGTTAATGGAAGTCCCTCAACCATAGATGGTACACCCTCTAACAGGTTGTGTCCAAGTATTTCAGGCACTTGAAGCATCTCATCGCATGGTGGCCTAGCGGTGCACAAATCAGCAAGCATGTAAGTTGATCACTAGCCGGACATGCATTCTTTTGTTGATCACTAGCCGGATATGCTTAGTTTTGTTGATAACTAGCCGGGTATACATTTTTTTGTTGCTCACTAGCGGGTATGCTTAGTTTTGTTCCTCACTTGATGGATATGCATATAGAATTGTTGTAAACATGGCATGAATACTTCATAAATTATAGATACGTTGGAGACGTATCAACATCCCCAAGCTTAATTCCTTCTCGTCCTCGAGTAGGTAAATGATAAAAGAAATAATTTATGAAGTGTGAATGCTAGCATAGTGCATAAGTTTGATCAATGATAATTTCAGTTACTTTTTTCCCTAGCATCATAACAGCAACTCTTTCTCATAAAACTCATCATGATGAAGTAGCAATCAGTTCACATGTTATGGTTCAAACAATGCATTCTCTTGAAACTTAACAACCTATGTTCTTAGTCACCAAAAATAATTGCAATTCAACCTATCTTCAACAAAGTCTAAGTAAGAGCTCCATATACTCAATTATCATTTAGTCTTCTATGATTGCTAATACTCAAAGCATATTTTTAGAACAAATAGCATCCATCGAACACAGAGAAAGATAGGGGCTTAATTCTCGCCTCCCAACTCAGTTATCATAGAGATAATTGTCAACAATAATACTTCATGATCAAATATATTTGAATTTCCATATGTGCCTAGATCTTTCCCCACCACATGATGCTTGCCAACTAAAGAATGGGTTGGAATAATAAGGAATACTATTGACTATTGCATAAAAGTGAATACATAAAGTAAAAGGTAGAGCCTTCGTAGAGGGAAGCAGAGGTTGTCATCCGCTTTTTATTTTTGCATGTGCAAGCCCTTAAGGCAAAGGAACATCACGTTATATTGCCCCTTGTGATAGCAACCTTTATTACACAGTCCGTCGCTTTTATTTCTTTACCATCACAAGTTCGTACAACGCTCATTTTCCCTTGCAATAAAAGATCATACACTACAAAAAAAGACACTTCCATGATGATACGTGTTTGTCACAGTAGGTCGCGTTTTTTGTCATGCATGTACATCCATGACAAATTTATGACAGAATCAAGATAGTCATACCTGTGCTATCATAGAAGTGTTCCATGACATTACCAAAATTATCATCACGGAAGTGTCCACTTCCATGACGATAAATCGCGTGTCACAGAAGTGCTTTCGTCAAGGGTGACCGACACGTGGCATCCACCATAACGGAACGTCGTTAAGCTATCGGGTCGGGTTTTGGATCCGATAACCCGTTAACAGCCCCGACCAATGGGGATTTTCCACGTGTAAAATCATCATTGGCTGGAGGAAACACGTATCGGCTCATCGTTGGGACAGATGTCATCCGCTCATTGGACCGAAGGCGCCTATGATACGGCGACACGTGGCATGGCCCAACAGAGGCCCTTTCCTGTGAAAAGGCCGGCCCGTTTAACTTGGTCAAAAGGTGGCGGGCCGGCCCACGGAAAGCCTGTTAACGACCTGTTTGCATATAGCCCATTTACAGCCCGCTAACCCAGGGCCCATTATGCCCTATCCGAATTAGGCCCAGTAGCGTCATCTGGGCCGTCCAATATGATTCAGCCCGTTTTAACTTCCGGCCCATGTGTGGCCCATGACTTCTTTCGGCCCATATGAGGACCTTTGTAACTCTTGGCCCATTAACGGCCCGTGGTGAAACTGGCCCGTAATGAACAGTGTATCACTTTATACCCATTAACGGCCCGTTATTCCATTGGGCCGTTTCCAGCCCAAGTTATCTTTCGGCCTTCTCAGGGCCCATTGATTCTTGGGCTCATTTGCAGCATTCGGTTACATACGGCCCGTTACTGTCATTTTCTGCTTGTGGGCCAAATTCAGCCCGTCGTTACAGTCGGCCCGTTTGCGGACCGTTAATACGTTGGTCCGTTTTCATGTCAAAAAAACCCGTTGGGCTATTTTCATAGAGTTATCAAATACGGCCTATTAACGGCCCGTTATGGTCCACGAATAGTATGGCCCATGATTGGCAAAATGATGATACGCCCCGTAGAAGGCCATGGATCCTACGGCCCGTATGAGGCCCATGGATAGTACGGCCCATAGAAGGCCCATGGACCCTACGGCCCGTAGAAGGCCCATTGATCCTTAAGGCCCGTATAGAAGGCCGATGGATCCTACGGCCCGTATAGAAGGCCAATGGTCCTAAGGCCGAACGAAGGCCCATGGATCATACGGCCTGCATGAGGCCCATGGTTACAACAGTCCGTGTGTTGCCATGATTATTTTGGCCTAGTTACGAAAAATAGGCTATTGTGGCCACTAGAAAAACACAGAAAAAGAACTGCAGTTACTACAAGCAAACAACTAAACAAGACAATAAGGAAATAAATAAGCAAGCAATTAAGGCTAGCCTATTACCGCTATTACACATATTACATCCACTAGGCATCAAAGTTCGCCACCAGTGCAAATATAGGGAACAAAGCAGCATATTACATACACTGGCCGTCAAAATTGGCCACCAGTGCAAATAAATGCAGCAGCAAAACAAGAGCATAACTGAAACAACTTCAGAAGAGCTCAAGAAACGTTATCCTAGGTATCCACCATGCTGGCAATAAGCTTAGCAAGCTGATTAGCTTTGTCCTGTTTGGCGCTAAAATCCTCCAACGCTTGCTGTTGCACCAGAAAGTATGCATCTGAATGCTCCAGGGACTTCCGCAGTCCTTCCGCTTCTTGTTGCAGCACAGCTGATCGATGTCTTTCAGCTTGTAGTTGAGACTCAAGAAACCGAACTGATTCAGACAGTGAGTTTGAATAGCTTGTGCATGCAGTAGTGGCCAGTAACTCGAACACTAAACCAAGACAGGACTTTGGGGTTGTCTCGCTGTCTTCAAGATAGTCTTCCTTAGCTGTTTTATCAGCTTTGTTGGAGATCAACAAGGATGTGTCACTATCCTGAACCTTATATGCATTACTTCCTTTACCATTGCTTAATAAGGCACTCTTCCCCAATATTCTGTCAGCATTCTAAAAGAAGAAACAAGCACACACATAACAAGTTTTGCATGTACTAGTATATGAAACTCATTTCGGTGAACCAGTTCATTAGTAAGGTGGACAAGATTAAACTACCAAGTCTTCTATTGCCAAGTACTAGTACATAATAAAAGCATCAAACAAACATATATCTATGTCCTATGGTCACTTCATTGTCTTGCCAAATCAAAATAGAGACACGGTTCAAATCATATCAGTTCAAGACAAAGCAGAAGTGAAAGAATACAAAGCGTGGGAAACTACACGGCACAACAAGATTTCAGATGGGTACCACGGGTCTACATGTACAACAACACTATTGGCTCTGTTGTGATGCTAGTAATGTGCATGATATGAAAGTCAACTGTATACACAATTGAAATTGAAATCAACAGAGCTATTGATAAGAGCAAACCTCTTAAAGAAACATGCGTGAACATACCTCTTGTTCCATTGGAGTTTCGATTGGATCCTTCAGTTTAAAAATAAGTTTGTATGAGTAAATACAATGATACAAGAGCAAAGCAATCATAGTTAAAAAAGGTGCGCCTAAGCGAGCGCTTAAGCGCGCCTAGGCTCTAGGCGCTGGCAAAACGCATTGCGCATAACTACGCATAATCTATGCGTAACTGCGCATAAGCATGCACTTTGGTCAGTAAAGCGCAAGGCGGTGGCAAAACGCACAATTAACGCCTAGCGCTTTTTTGAACTATGATAGCAATGGAATCTTAAATTAGAACAGTTGCTCTTCAGGTTTAGGCACTTGTTCTACATGAACAGAGTACAGTAAGACGCAAGAATAAATTACTTAAAAATAGAAAATGAGCTCATAGACCTTACCACATTCTTGGTTCGGGACCAGTACAGAACAAGGCGTTCCCAGTCATCGTCCAGTAAATGTGTCTCAGGAGAACGTAAGGGAATTTGATGAGTTTCTTTGCCGGTGAAGTACGTTTTCTTTAGGTAATTCCGATACTGCCACCAAGCATTCTTGAAGATAGCAGAGGTATTCGCACAGGTTACCTCATCCCGAGTTTCCAAATTGGTCCTTCTCTATAGAGAAAAATGGGAAAATTTGTTGTATTATAACCATCATGGAGGTAGGATGTATGGGACGAAGCAAAGTAATTGCCATGAATAACATTACTTACACATAACTCCTGGACAAACACCTGCAACTGGCATTTTCCTTCATCTTCAGTATAATATTTCCAAGATGGGAAGATACGCACATACGATTTAACAACATCAAATGCGATAGATGCTAAACTACGACTGGCTAGTTGTGCTTCCTCCACAGGAATAGGCGTACTAACTGGTGGAGTTGGGGTTCGCCATGATAGTACTGGCCCTTTGGGCACTGGAGCTGCCTTACTAACTGTTCTTGTTTGGGAGCTCTGTGGTGGAGATGGTGTTGTGTCAATAGGAACTGGGTTACTATCGGCTGGGGTTGGGGTTAGATTGGGTGAAGCTGGTTCTCTATCCATCGCAGTAGGGGTACAATCTGTGAGAGTTTGCGTTATGTGTGGTAGGGCTGGTTCTTGTACATGTACAACCGGGGTGCTATCTCCACCAAGAGGTAGCACTGTTTTATTTGAAGACCATGTTTTTATTCCGCTAGATACTGGCATCACCCGCTCCAATTCAAATGGTTGATAAACAGGAAACATAGTTGAATGTACAGACATTGTATGAGAGACAGATGCAATAGATAGTGTGGAAAAAAGAGTGCATGAAATAGTTGACATGTATATTGTTTAACTAAAACGGATAGCATGACATAATTTCACATATATGATGTCTATCTAAACTGGATAGCATAGCATAACATAATTCAAAGATATGATGAATAACTAAACAGGATCGCATGACATAATTCACCTACATGTTATCTAAGTAATCAGGATCGCATCATTTAATTCATATATGTGATTTATATGCTAAACAGAGGGCATTCGATATGATGTCTGAACTAAGAACATGGTGTTGAATATTGTGTATATGATGTCTAAACTATGCAATGCAAGACACCGTATGCATGATATGAGCAGTATAACCGTGCCAAGTTAGAGCATACACCTCAGTGGGGGAATAGGACTGGTCATCTGTCTCTGAATCCATCTCTGAGGAGCTATCGGGACCCAACAAGAGATCTGCTTTGACAGGTAGCACTGTCTGCTCTGAAGGCCTTGTTTTCACTCCAGATTTTTCCATCTCCCACCCAAATGGCTGATTCATAGGAAGAGTAGTTTAATGTACAAACATTGTCGACAAATGGAAATGTAATGAAGAAAAGGATGGGAAGATATCATTCAAATATATGATGCCTGGTTAAACAGGATGGCATTGCACATTTCACATATATTATGGCTGGCTAAAAGACATGAGACTGCATAATTCCCATATACGATATAGAAACTAAACAGGTGGCATTACAGAACATGTCTAAACTAAGCAGATGACATATATGATGTCAAAAGTAGGCACTGCAAGGCTACATATGCATGATATGACTAACATCATCATGCCAAGGTAGAGCAAACACCTTGGGGGGTAAATAGGAGTGGTCAGCGGCGTCTGAATACGCCTCAAAACAGATATCTTCCTCTGGATTACAATCTGGAGAGGGGTGGGGAGGGTTTGTCATTGAACCCACCATGGAGCGATGTCTTCATGACATTGTATTGCCGTGCAAAACTCTTCTCTTTTTCTCTACATGTTCAGCATGACTGTGTACAATATCTGACATGCATACAAAAAAATATGGTGAGATTATGTAAGGAGAGCATGCAGAAATTTAGAGTGATGGTAACAACCAGTGGATCGACGTTTTTCCGTTGAACCAAAATAGCCCTAATGGATCGACGTGAATGTATAGTAATAAGTGATGCAACAAGTGTACAACCTCTTTGCCGTAGCCGTGTCGACCTAAGCATCATTGGGTTGGTCGCTAAAGCAGTTGAGACAGAGGTGGCTATCGGAGGTGTGGAGGAAGATCTGAGGAATCTATAGACGGTGTCCAGGGCACTGCTCTGTTGTGATGGATCATTCTGTCGTTGGAGCAGCTCCGGTGAGCCATAAGATGTCAAGGCTGAAGCAGCACAAGACAGACATCGTCAATCTCAAGTGGGATTCTAATAGCATCTCCAATAGATGATGTAAAATGGATGTAAAATTAACATCACCAAAAACCACCTGACTACAACAGATGAGGTAAAAACTCTTGACTCTGAACTTAACTATCAAAACTGAAATTTACTGTGGAATCTGAATGCTACTGTCGAAACTGAATGCAATGGTAGCAGAGAGGCACTTGACATGTAGTTTAGGGAGGGCCTGCAGTTCATCTTCAACCTGCACCCCCCCTGAGCCGCCAGCCACCACCGGCCGAACAGCCGGCCCCAGCGCCGCCTCGCCGCCCCGAAACAACTCGCCACCGCCAGCCCTCTAGGCCCCAGCCAGCCCTCTAGGCCCCCTGCCCCCCCCCCACCCTAAACCCTAAGATAGATAGTGGGGTACCTCTCCGGCGAGCCCCGTCCCCGCTGTGGGTGGTTCTTCCTTAACTCTGGCGAGCACCCCCCCCCCCAACCCCTGAAAATCGACTGACCCAAAAGTCGATTCAATCGACTGAAGTGTGGCTTAATCGGAGCAGAGCAGTAGCACGAGCGAGGGGGAGAGCAGTAGCAGCAGTTGGGCGAGCGAGCGATCGAGCGAGAGCCGGAGCAGCAGCAGCAGCACGAGCGAGCGAGCGAGAGCCGGAGCAGCAGCAGCAGATCCAGCTGGTATGGACGCTGCCGCCGAAGGGGCCTCACACTAGGGGAGAGCCGTCGTGGAGATGTCGCCCGCGACACCGGCTTCAAGGTAGCCGCTCCATGGGGGTGTGGGATGGAGCACCGTCGGCGCCGGGAGGTCGAGTTAAGGAGAAGGTGCGATGCGATGAGTGTAAAACCTCTTTGGTGGCACTGAGTAGGCCTCGGCTTCGCCCGAGGAGTCAGTGAGGATGCTGCAGTTCTGGTGGATCAGGTTAAGGCGGCGCTGTGGGGATGGAGCAGCTGCGATAGACGAGGCGACCATCGGAGCAGCTCCTTTGAGGTGGAGGACGGGGCGACTGAACCGGCGGGACGGCGAGATGGACGACGGATCTGTTGGGGAACGTAGTAATTTCAAAAGAATTCCTACGCACACGCAAGATCATGGTGATGGCATAGCAACGAGAGGGGAGAGTGTTGTCCATGTACCCTCGTAGACCGAAAGCGGAAGCGTTAGAACAACGCGGTTGATGTAGTCGTACGTCTTCACGGCCCGACCGATCAAGCACCGAAACTACGGCACCTCCGAGTTCTAGCACACGTTCAGCTCGATGACGTCCCTCGAACTCCGATCCAGCCGAGTGTCGAGGGAGAGTTCCGTCAGCACGACGGCGTGATGACGATCTTGATGTACTACCGACGCAGGGCTTCGCCTAAGCACCGCTACGATATTATCGAGGTGGGTTATGGTGGAGGGGGGCACCGCACACGGCTAAGAGATCCAAGGGATCAATTGTTGTTCTGCCTAGAGGTGCCCCCCTGCCCCCGTATATAAAGGAGCAAGGGGGGAGGGGGCGGCCGGCCTAGTAGGGGCGCGCCAAGGGGAGTCCTACTCCCACCGGGAGTAGGACTCCCTCCTTCCTTGTTGGAGTAGGAGAAGGGGGAAAGAGGGGGAGAGGAGGAAGGAAAGGGGGCCGCACCCCTTGTCCAATTCGGACCAGAGGGGGGCTGCGCGCCTCCTTCCTTTCGGCCTCTCTCCTCTATTCCCGTATGGCCCAATAAGGCCCATATACTCCCCGGCGAATTCCCGTAACTTTCCGGTACTCCGAAAAATACCCGAATCACTCGGAACCTTTCCGAACTCCGAATATAGTCGTCCAATATATCGATCTTTACGTCTCGACCATTTCGAGACTCCTCGTCATGTCCCCGATCTCATCCGGGACTCCGAACTCTTTCGGTGCATCAAAACTCATAAACTCATAATATAACTATCATCGAAACCTTAAGCGTGCGGACCCTACGGGTTCGAGAACAATGTAGACATGACCTAGAACTATTCTCGGTCAATAACCAATAGCGGAACCTGGATGCTCATATTGTCTCCCACATATTCTACGAAGATCTTTATCGGTCAAACCGCATAACAACATACGCTGTTCCCTTTGTCATCGGTATGTTACTTGCCCGAGATTAGATCGTCGGTATCCAATACCTAGTTCAATCTCGTTATCAGCAAGTCTCTTTACTCGTTACGTAATACATCATCCCGCAACTAACTCATTAGTCACATTGCTTGCAAGGCTTATAGTGATGTGCATTACCGAGAGGGCCCAGAGATACCTCTCCGACAATCGGAGTGACAAATCCTAATCTCGAAATACGCCAACCCAACATGTACCTTTGGAGACACCTGTAGTACTCCTTTATAATCACCCAGTTACGTTGTGACGTTTGGTAGCACCCAAAGTGTTCCTCCGGTAAACGGGAGTTGCATAATCTCATAGTTACAGGAACATGTATAAGTCATGAAGAAAGCAATAGCAACATACTAAACGATCAAGTGCTAGGCTAACGGAATGGGTCATATCAATCACATCATTCTCCTAATGATGTGATCCCGTTAATCAAATGACAACACATGTCTATGGTTAGGAAACATAACCATCTTTGATTAATGAGCTAGTCAAGTAGAGGCATACTAGTGACTATATGTTTGTCTATGTATTCACACATGTATTATGTTTCCGGTTAATACAATTCTAGCATGAATAATAAACATTTATCATGATATAAGGAAATAAATAATAACTTTATTATTGCCTCTAGGGCATATTTCCTTCAGTCTCCCACTTGCACTAGAGTCAATAATCTAGTTCACATTGCCATGTGATTTAACATCAATATTCATATTTGTATATGATTAACACCCATAGTTCACATCGTCATGTGACCAACACCCAAAGGGTTTACTAGAGTCAATAATCTAGTTCACATCGCTATGTGATTAACACCCAAAGAGTACTAAGGTATGATCATGTTTTGCTTGTGAGAGAAGTTTAGTCAACGGATCTGTCATATTCAGAGCCGTATGTATTTTGCAAATATTCTATGTCCACAATGCTCTGCATGGAGCTACTCTAGCTAATTGCTCCCACTTTCAATATGTATCCAGATTGAGACTTAGAGTCATCTGGATCAGTGTAAAAGATTGCATCGTTGTAACTTTTTACGACGGGCTCTTTTATCACCTCCATAATCGAGAAACATCTCCTTAGTCCTCACTAAGGATATTCTTGACCGCTGTCCAGTGATCTACTATTAGATCAAAATTGTATTCCTTTGCCAAACTCAGAGCAAGGTATACAATAGGTCTGGTTCACAGCATAGCATACTTTATAGAACCTATGACTGAGGCATAGGGAATGACTTTTCATTCTCTTTCTATTTTCTGCAATGGTCGGGTCTTGAGTCTTACTCAACTTCACACCTTGTAACACAGGCAAGAACTCCTTCTTTGACTGTTCCATTTTAAACTATTTCAAAAATTTATCAAGGTATGCACTCATTGAAAAAATCTTATCAAGCGTCTTGATCTATCTATATAGATCTTGATGCTCAATGTGTAAGCAGCTTCACCGAGGTCTTGCTTTGAAAAACTCTTATTCAAGTATCCTTTCATGCTATCCAGAATTTCCATATCATTTCCAATTAACAATATGTCATCCACATATAATATTAGAAATGCTACAGAGCTCCCACTCACTTTCTTGTAAATACAGGCTTCTTCAAAAGTCTGTATAAAACCATATGCTTTGATCAACTCATCAAAGCATATATTCCAACTCCGAGATGCTTGCACCAGTCCATAGATGGATCGCTGGAGCTTGCACAATTTGTTAGCACTTTTAGGATTGACAAAACCTTCTGGTTGCATCATATACAACTCTTCTTTAAGAAAACCATTAAGGAATGCAGTTTTGTTTATCCATTTGCCAGATTTCATAAAATGCGGCAATTGCTAACATGATTCAGACAGACTTAAGCATAGATACGAGTGAAAAACTCTCATCGTAGTCAACACCTTGAACTTGTCGAAAAACCTTTTTGCAACAAGTCGAGGTTTTTAGATAGTAATACTACTATCAGCACCTGTCTTCTTCTTGAAGATCCATTTAATCTCAATGTCTTACTGATCATTGGGCAAGTCAATCAAAGTCCATACTTTGTTTTCATACATGGATCTTATCTCAGATCTCATTGCCTCAAGCCATTTTGCGGAATCTGGGCTCACCATCGCTTCTTCATAGTTTGTAGGTTCGTCATGGTCTAGTAACATAACTTCCAGAACAGGATTACCGTACCACTTTGGTGCGGATCTTACTCTGGAAGACCTACGAGGTTCTGTAGTAACTTAATCTGAAGTTTCATGATCATCATCATTAACTTCCTCACTAATTGGTGTAGTAGTCACAGGAACAGATTTCTGTGATGAACTAATTTCCAATAAGGGAGCAGGTACAGTTACCTCATCAAGTTCTACTTCCTCCCACTCACTTCTTTTGAGAGAAACTTCTTCTCTAGAAAGGATCCATTCTTGGCAATGAATGTTTTGCCTTTGGATTTGTGATAGAAGGAGTACCCAACGGTTTCCTTTGGGTATTCTATGAAGGCGCACTTCTCCGATTTGGGTTCGAGCTTATCAGGTTGAAAACCTTTTTCATATAAGCATCTCAACTCCAAACTTTAAGAAACGACAGCTTAGGTTTACTGCTAAACCATAGTTTATACGATGTCGTCTCAACAGATTTAGATGGTGCCCTTTTAACGTGAATGCAGCTGTCTCTAATGCATAACCCCAAAACGATAATGGTAAATCAATAAGAGACATCATAGATCGCACCATATCCAATAAAGTGCGGTTACAACGTTCAGACACACCATAACGTTGTGGTGTTCCAGGTGGCGTGAGCTGTGAAACTATTCCACATTGTTTTAATTGAAGACCAAACTCGTAACTCAAATATTCGTCTCCGCAATCAGATCGCAGAAATTTTATTTTCTTGTTACGATGATTTTTCCACTTCACTCTGAAATTCTTTGAACCTTTCAATTATTTCAGACTTATGTTTCATCAAGTAGATACACCCATATCTGCTCAAATCATCTTGTGAAGATCAGAAAATAACGATACTTGCCACGAGCATCAACACTCATTGGATCGCATACATCGGTATGTATTATTTCCAACAAGTCAGTAGCTCGTTCCATTGTTCCGAAGAACGGAGTTTTAGTCATCTTGCCCAAAAGGCACGGTTCGCAAGCATCAAATGATTCATAACCAAGTGATTCCGAAAATCCATCTTTATGGAGTTTCTTCATGTGCTTTACACCGATATGACCCAAACGGCAGTGCCACAAATAAGTTGCACTATCATTATTAACTTTGCATCTTTTGGCATCAATATTATGAATATGTGTATCACTACGATCGAGATCCAACAAACTATTTTCATTGGGTGTATGACCATTGAAGGTTTTATTCATGTAAACAGAACAACAATTATTCTCTGATTTTAAATGAATAACCGTATTGCAATAAACATGATCAAATCATATTCATGCTCAACGCAAACGCCAAATAACATTTATTTAGGTTCTACACTAATCTCGAAAGTATAGGGAGAGTGTGATGATGATCATATCAATCTTGGAACTACTTCCAACACACATCGTCACTTCACCCTCAACTAGTCTCTGTTTATTCTGTAACTCCTGTTTCGAGTCACCAATATTTAGCAACCGAACAAGTATCAAATACTCAGGGGCTACTATAAACACTAGTAAGGTACACATCAATAACCTGTATATCAAATATACCCTTGTTCACTTTGCCATCCTTCTTATCCACCAAATATTCAGGGTATTTCCGTTTCCAGTGACCATTTCCTTTGCAGTGTAAGCACTCAGTTTCAGGCTTTGGTCCAGCTTTGGTCTTCTTCACGGGAGTGACAACTTGTTTGCCATTCTACTTGAAGTTTCCCTTTCTTTCCCTTTGCCCTTTTCTTGAAACTAGTGGTCTTGTCAATCATCAACACTTGATGCTCTTTCTTGATTTCTACCTTCGTCGATTTCAACATCACGAAGAGCTCGGGAATTGTTTTCGTCATCCCTTGCATACTATAGTTCATCACGAAGTTCTAGTAACTTAGTGATGGTGACTAGAGAATTCTGTCAATCACTATCTTATCTGGAAGATTAACTCCCACTTGATTCAAGTGATTGAAGTACCCAGACAATCTGAGCACATGCTTACTAGTTGAGCGATTCTCCTCCATCTTTTAGCTATAGAACTTGTTGGAGACTTCATATCTCTCAACTCGGGTATTTGCTTGAAATATTAACTTCAATTCCTGGAACATCTCATATGGTCCATGACGTTCAAAACGTCTTTGAAGTCCCGATTCTAAGCCATAAAGCATGGTGCACAAAACTATCAAGTAGTCATCATATTGAGCTAGCCAAACGTTCATAACGTCTGCATCTGCTCCTGCAATAGGTCTGTCACCTAGCGGTGCATTAAGGACATAATTCTTCTGTGCAGCAATGAGGATAAACCTCAGATCACGGATCCAATCCGCATCATTGCTACTAACATCTTTCAACACAATTTTCTCTAGGAACATATAAAAATAAACATATGAAAGGAACAACGCAAGCTATTGATCTACAACATAATTTGCAAAATACTACCAGGACTAAGTTCATGATAAATTAAAGTTCAATTAATCATATTACTTAAGAACTCCCACTTAGACAGACATCTCTCTAGTCATCTAAGTGATCACGTGATCCAAATCAACTAAACCATGTCCGATCATCACGTGAGATGGAGTAGTTTTCAATGGTGAACATCACTATGTTGATCATATCTACTATATGATTCACGCTCGACCTTTCGGTCTCCGTGTTCCGAGGCCATATCTATATATGCTAGGCTCGTCAAGTTTCACCTGAGTATTCCGCGTGCGCAACTGTTTTGCACCCGTTTTATTTGAACGTAGAGCCTATCACACCCGATCATCATGTGGTGTCTCAGCACGAAGAACTTTCGCAACGGTGCATACTCAGGGAGAACACTTCTTGATAATTAGTGAGAGATCATCTTAAAATGCTACCGTCAATCAAAGCAAGATAAGATGCATAAAGGATAAACATCACATGCAATCAATATAAGTGATATGATATGGCCATCATCATCTTGTGCTTGTGATCTCCATCTCCGAAGCACCGTCGTGATCACCATCGTCACCGGTGCGACACCTTGATCTCCATCGTAGCATCATTGTCGTTACGCCATCTATTGCTTCTACGACTATCGCTACCGCTTAGTGATAAAGTAAAGCAATTACAGGGCGTTTGCATTTCATACAATAAAGCGACAACCATATGGCTCCTGCCAGTTGCCGATAACTTCGGTTACAAAACATGATCATCTCATACAATAAAATATAGCATCACGTCTTGACCATATCACATCACAACATGCCCTGCAAAAACAAGTTAGACGTCCTCTACTTTGTTGTTGCAAATTTTACGTGGCTGCTACGGGCTTAGCAAGAACCGTTCTTACCTACGCATCAAAACCACAACGATAGTTCGTCAAGTTGGTGCTGTTTTAACCTTCGCAAGGACCGGGCGTAGCCACACTCGATTCAGCTAAAGTGAGAGAGACAGACACCCGCCAGCCACCTTTAAGCACGAGTGCTCGTAACGGTGAAACCAGTCTCACGTAAGCGTACGCGTAATGTCGGTCCGGGCCGCTTCATCTCACAATACCGCCGAACCAAAGTATGACATGCTGGTAAGCAGTATGACTTGTATCGCCCACAACTCACTTGTGTTCTACTCGTGCATATGACATCTACGCATAAAACCTGGCTCTGATACCACTGTTGCGGAACGTAGTAATTTCAAAAAAATTCCTACGCACACACAAGATCATGGTGATGGCATAGCAACGAGAGGGGAGAGTGTTGTCCACGTACCCTCGTAGACCGAAAGCGGAAGCGTTAGAACAACGCGGTTGATGTAGTCGTACGTCTTCACGGCCCGACCGATCAAGCACCGAAACTACGGCACCTCCGAGTTCTAGCAAACGTTCAGCTCGATGACGTCCCTCGAACTCCGATCCAGCTGAGTGTCGAGGGAGAGTTCCGTCAGCACGACGGCGTGATGACGATCTTGATGTACTACCGACGCAGGGCTTCGCCTAAGCACCCTACGATATTATCGAGGTGGATTATGGTGGAGGGGGGCACCGCACATAGCTAAGAGATCCAAGGGATCAATTGTTGTTCTGTCTAGAGGTGCCCCCCTGCCCCGTATATAAAGGAGCAAGGGGGGAGGGGGCGGCCGGCCTAGTAGGGGCGCGCCAAGGGGAGTCCTACTCCCACCGGGAGTAGGACTCCCTCCTTCCTTGTTGGAGTAGGAGAAGGGGGAAAGAGGGGGAGAGGAGGAAGGAAAGGGGGGCCGCACCCCTTGTCCAATTCGGAGCAGAGGGGGGCTGCGCGCCTCCTTCCTTTCGGCCTCTCTCCTCTATTCCCGTATGGCCCAATAAGGCCCATATACTCCCCGGCGAATTCCCGTAACTCTCCGGTACTCCGAAAAATACCCGAATCACTCGGAACCTTTCCGAACTCCGAATATAGTCGTCCAATATATCGATCTTTACGTCTCGATCATTTCGAGACTCCTCGTCATGTCCCCGATCTCATCCGGGACTCCGAACTCCTTCGGTGCATCAAAACTCATAAACTCATAATATAACTGTCATCGAAACCTTAAGCGTGCGGACCCTACGGGTTCGAGAACAATGTAGACATGACCTAGAACTATTCTCGGTCAATAACCAATAGCGGAACCTGGATGCTCATATTGGCTCCCACATATTCTACGAAGATCTTTATCGGTCAAACCGCATAACAACATACGTTGTTCCCTTTGTCATCGGTATGTTACTTGCCCGAGATTCGATCGTCGGTATCCAATACCTAGTTCAATCTCGTTACCGGCAAGTCTCTTTACTCGTTACGTAATGCATCATCCCGCAACTAACTCATTAGTCACATTGCTTGCAAGGCTTATAGTGATGTGTATTACCGAGAGGGCCCAGAGATACCTCTCCGACAATCGGAGTGACAAAACCTAATCTCAAAATACGCCAATCCAACATGTACCTTTGGAGACACCTATAGTACTCCTTTATAATCACCCAGTTACGTTGTGACGTTTGGTAGCACCCAAAGTGTTCCTCCGGTAAACGGGAGTTGCATAATCTCATAGTTACAGGAACATGTATAAGTCATGAAGAAAGCAATAGCAACATACTAAACGATCAAGTGCTAGGCTAACGGAATGGGTCATGTCAATCACATCATTATCCTAATGATGTGATCTCGTTAATCAAATGACAACACATGTCTATGGTTAGGAAACATAACCATCTTTGATTAATGAGCTAGTCAAGTAGAGGCATACTAGTGACTATATGTTTGTCTATGTATTCACACATGTATTATGTTTCCGGTTAATACAATTCTAGCATGAATAATAAACATTTATCATGATATAAGGAAATAAATAATAATTTTATTATTGCCTCTAGGGCATATTTCCTTCAGGATCCTCATCCGGGGAGGTGGACGAGGGACGTCGAGCTATTGCGGTGGACGACGTCGTCGTGGAAGAGGCTCCGGCTGGGCAGTGGTGACGTGGCGGACGGAGGAGGGTGGGGTTTCGCGGCTGGAGCGAAGAGGTTATGGCGGCCTGGGATTTCGAATGGCGAAAGGGGCGATGGGAGGGGGTGAAGCATGACTTAGGGACATGCTTGTCCAAAATGTAGGGTGTGTTACAAAAGTACCCCCCACCGATTTGAACTAGCGGCCCTTCCGGCTCAGGGTTAGAAGGGGAATTTCGCGTGTCGGGATTTGGCAGCTGGAGGGAGTTTTCGCGCATGTTGTAATTTCGGGATAGCAAGGTGCGGGTTGTGAAGGCGCCAGTTTTGGGAGCACGATATCTGAATTTTCGGGATATAACAAGACGCGGGTTGAATTTTAGGGACAAGCCTAACGTGTAGTAATATTGTACTTGTACATACGAAATCAACTCGCACTTCCCTCAACCAAAAAGAAAACGAAAAAAATTAAACTATTCACACCACACAAAGAGAGAGTCTTGCGCCGTTTTATTATACAAATGCTATTCAAAGCTACTCCCTCCTTCCATCTATATAGGGCCTAATGAGTTTTTCGATGCTAACTTTGACCAAATATTAGAGCAATGATATATGACATGCAACTTACACAAAGCACACCGTTAACTTCGTCTGTGAAAGGTTCTTTCAATGATATAATTTTCACATTGTGCATGTCATGTACTATTAATCTTGTCAATAGTCAAAGGCGGTCTTAAAAATCTCATTACGCCCTATATAGATGGAAGGAGGGAGTATGAATCCATGTTATGTCTGATTAATTTTTTTCACTTCCTGTATAATGCATGTAACCTACTCATACCAACATTTTAGTGCATTCCAAATGTCTATACTACCGCTGCAATTCGAACTAAATTTGAATTCCTCTATTTCAATAAGAATCTACAATCATGATTGTTGCCAACTTCAACCATCATAGTTTCCTTGCTATCCGCCAGATATAAATCGGACGGCCTATAATGCAGGATGGCAGGCACACCATCATCAACAACTCCGTTTTTTATAAGAGTAGAGATAAAATATATTAAATGTAGTATAACATGTTCATAAACACACCATGTGTATCACTGTTATATATATTCACACATGCGTCGGTTTAAAACACTATGATAAATTCTTCAAATATCCGAATTCGCTTTTTATAATGAAGTATATATGATCTCTATTCGTCTTTTACACCCACACAACCCTCTTATCTTTGTAGCTAGCGCTAACTTTCTCTTGTGCATGCACACGCCCGCATCCCTCTCACCCTCCCTCAGCATTCTCTAGCTCCATCGCGCAAATTCGTCTTTTCACTTTAGGTCATTCACCCACGGTGTGTGTAGGCCCCCCAGCTCCTTCTTTACGGCACACATCGATCGATATGCCTCTCTAACCAGGTGTGCCTAGCACAAACACAAGCTTCCCCTGTTCTCTTGTCACCGTCCATGCCTCACTCCCACCACTCTTTTCATCGTTCTCGTACTCGCAAACTCCTCCCCGCTCGATATAGTATGCCTCTCGTACCACCTCCTACATGCATCCCTCTATCTCTATCCTTCTCCTCATGCCTCGTTTGCTTCTAACACACACATGCATGTATACCAATCGATCTCCCAACATATACCTGGATCGACTTTAACTACCCCCCCCCCCCCCCGCCATCGATCGATGTACCTCACAAGTTATGTCTCTCCTTTTTCTAACAAAGGGTGATTAATCTTCCTATGTAGTTATGTCTGCTTACCACAGCCACATCGTCCCCCTCATCATTCGTGCATGCCTCCTGACCTGTCTCTCACACGCACGTGCATAGACAACAAGCAGCCATCTCCTCTCTTATTGATATTGCGGGCGTGCCCTCCGTTTGTCTAGCAAGCCTATCCTACCATTTGTTAGAAGCAACTCCACTACCACCCCCTCCAACACTCTAGCTCTGTCTCTCTCCCAACCTTATTCCTCTCCTGCACATATGCATGGATGCCGATCGATCTCCCTTAATATATGAGGCAGATTGATCTCCTTAATACATGAGGTAGGCCTCTCTCCTCCTCCACACATATACCAGCCATTGTACCTCTATAGTTAATTGGGCCTCCCTCTTCCCCCACCACACACCGATAGTCGAGCGCTGCAGGTAGGTATCCATGCCACAGAGACAAACTGCACATGTCCCCTCTCACGTTCCAGTAGGCCAGCCACTCTATATCTTTGACGTGGGCACACACAAATTCGATGGCACTCTTTATCGATCGCGCGCGCACACACACACACACATCATCCCTCTTTCCGATTCTATGGACACCTCAAGCTGGTGATACCTCCACTCTCTTCTCGTGGATCGCCCCCTCTCTATATATGTTATATCCAGGACTCTATTTCACACACATTGCATATGTTACATTTTTTGATTGACCCCCCCCCCCAAAAAAACTCTCAAGAACCCACACACTATATCTCTCTAGGTTTGTATCTCTCTCACACAATCCCACATAGGTGGTGTACATATACAAGAAGAGAATAGGTGCACCATGCACGTACTCATGCTTC
Organism: Triticum aestivum; assembly: GCF_018294505.1. Lineage (NCBI taxonomy): Eukaryota > Viridiplantae > Streptophyta > Magnoliopsida > Poales > Poaceae > Triticum > Triticum aestivum. The sequence continues at coordinate 41,278,965 of NC_057804.1, forward strand.
GTGCCCAGCCACACCCGTGCGGGTACACGGTGGAGCTCATTTCTTTATGAAATGGCAGCCCACGTGCTAATTTGAACGCCTGTAGCGGTTGTTTACCTAGGGAGGTCGTGTACCACGCCTGCATGAAACAAAGTTCGACTTGACGCGTTGACGCGTTATTTTTAAATAAAGTTATAGCGCTCAATGGCACATACACAGAATATAAAACGATCTTTAGGGAGAAAAAGGTAGTCCGCTCACTATATACAATGGAGCCTTGCGTGCCTGGTATGTCGCTCTTCAGAGTATCTCACACAAGGCTGCGGTGGCCTCTCTCTCCCATCGTTGGTCACTGATCCGGCCGCATCCCGTCCGCCGGGGGAAAGGGAGTGCGGTGGCCTCTCTCTCTCTCATCGTTGGTCAGTGATCCGGCCGCATCCCATCCGTCGGGGGAAAGGGAGGAAGTGCATCATTTCTCCATTCGACGGTGCCGAGGCAGCACGTCCCGATCTGCGGTACACGCCGTTCTCTCTGACCAAGCTCCGGCGCGGTAGGGCCTACGCCACCTGCTCGCAGATTCCGCCTGCCGCCGCTCACCTAGTTACACCCCGACGACCTCCAGGTATCCCCTCCGGCCTTGCTCCACTGCCCGTCTTCCCACGTTGCTGCATGTGGATCTTCCATAGTTCTTTGCCCAAAACGTAGCTCGTCCAGTGTACTTTCCATATTGCATTCTCGTACTCACACCGTTTTAGACAAACACAACCGTGTTGTTATCTTCCCTTAGGGCAAGGAATATGCTTCTTTTTTGTCATCGCATGTGTCATCAACTGTTATTGGCTAGTAATTGTTTCCTTTCTACCTCTTTTTTGCAAACAGGGCTATCCATTTCACCTCGTTGCTATTGCGACCTTTTGGTGAACTGCACAAATCACTTTGTTCTTAAGAGTGTTTTGTGCAGTTGTACTAAAATGTCACATGGGCAACGTCTCTACATTTCAGTGCGACTGCACAAAGGGAGATTGGTTTTGCTCTATCCTCCTCATCCAACTCCGAGCCTAATCTTCTCCAACTAGTTAGTCTTGAGAGAGACTGCAAAGGTGACCGGCTTCTATTTATGTGTTTATTGTTTCATCAGCAGTCCTCTATTATCGTAATCACACTTAATATCTTTGGAACAGGGACGCTCAACTCTATTTTAGTGGAACTGCACAAGATGATCGGAATGTTGCATGCTCCACACAGCTACTTTTTTCCCAACATGCCTTGTTGATTTAGAAAGAGTTGGGGGGACGTTGCTGCCAATGAAAGCATGGATCAATTTTAATTTAACACCTTCTCACAACTCTGTCTTCAGTTGTGATGTAATTATTAGCTCTGATCTGCTAATAATTGACATGCATTAGCAAGGAAGTTAGTTTTTTATTTTCTCCGAAAGAGCATCAATGGCAAGACACGCGAAACAGAAGCTGAAAGATCACACCATTGTACAATTTCATGTCTCGCTGGAAAATTATTTGTATAGTACGTCAATTATGTAAACAAATGATGGAAGCTTGATAGCATTGCCAGAAGCCTCTTCATCATCCGGGTCCATGTGCCATGCACAAAATTATACTCCTTCATTCCTAAATATTTGTCTTTTTACAAATTTCAATGGGCATATTTTAGAGTGTAGATTCACTCATTTGCTTCGTATGTGTACTCCCTCCGTTCCTAAATATTCTATTCGTCTTTCTAGAGATTTCAACAAGTGACTACATAGGGAGCAAAATGAGAGAATCTACACTCTAAAATATGTATATACATCTGTATGTGCCAGTCCATTTGAAATCTCTAAAAAGACAAATATTTGAGTAGTCACTCATTGAAATCTCTAGAAAGACAAATGTACTCCGGATTATATTTAAGAACTGAGGGGGTAGTGCACAACCGCATGGGAGACTCAGCCCAGTTGTTGCGCCGCATTAATAGTGAGTAATGAGCCCCACCTTTCCCACAGTAAGTTGCTCTGAAGAAGCAACCATCAACACGCTCTTCTTTGAATCCGCTCATACTACTCCATCCGTCACTGTTTATACAGCGCGCTTCAGAAAAAAAGAAAAAAGATCTGTGGGACCAAGGCGACTAGCGATCGGCCTGAAAAATAGCATTGGTAGTTAGGCTATTGCCAATGCATGGGTGCTTAGATGAGGTGCTAAGCACATTAAATAGCTTAGCAACTATACTCCCCAATGCATGGGTGCTTAGCTTATGGTTGCTAAGCTTGCTTCATTTAATGATTTAGCAACTAAAGCTCTTCATGTATTGGTGGGCTTCCTTCCTTTAAATGTTTTGCCTAGGTTCAGGCGCTTAGCATTGTTTCTTCCTGGGGTCACCACACTCATCTCTCTCCTCTTAAATAACTTGCCACGTCAGATTTTTTGCCTACGTGAAAGACTTAGCACCTGTACAAGGTGGAGCATTGGGAGGGGCCTTATAGCACGGCGTCTATTACTAGAGGGAATAATGCGTACACACATGCATGTAGTGCTTCCACCCCGGGTACACACATGCATGCACTTACTCCACTCCGTAGTACTGTAGTACAGAGTACATGGAGAGAAAATTGTGGACTTGATTGCGGTTACCACACCCTAATTAATTGAGCATTAAACCAAACGCGTCTAAAGTCTCTCTGGTGGTGGAAATGCATTGAGAGAAATGCATCATAATGAAGCGCGCTGAGGGAGTCCCGGATTAGGGGATGTCCGGATAGCCGGACTACCATCATCGGCCGAACTATCATCGGCCGGACTATCATCATCATCGACCGGACTCCAAGACTATGAAGATACAAGATTGAAGACTTCGTCCCATGTCCGGATGGGACTTTCCTTGGCGTGGAAGGCAAGCTTCACGATACGGATACGTAGATCTCCTACTATTGTAACCGACTCTATGTAACCCTAGCCCTCTCCGGTGTCTATATAAACCGGATGGCTCTAGTCCGTAGGACACAACAACAACAACCATTACAATCATACCATAGGCTAGCTTCTAGGGTTTAGCCTCCTTGATCTCGTGGTAGATCCACTCTTGTAAACATCCACAATATCAATATCAATCAAGCAGGACGTAGGGTTTTACCTCCATCAAGAGGGCCCGAACCTGGGTAAAACATCGTGTCCCTTGTCTCCTGTTACCATCCGCCTAGACGCACAGTTCGGGACCCCCTACCCGAGATCCGCCGGTTTTGACACCGACATTGGTGCTTTCATTGAGAGTTCCTCTGTGTCGTCACCGATAGGCTTGATGGCCTCTTCAATCGACAACGACGCAGTCCTGGGTGAGACTTTTCTCCCCGGACAGATCTTCGTATTCGGCGGCTTCGCACTGCGGGCCAACTCACTTGGCCATCTGGAGCAGATCGAAAGCTACGCCCCTGGCCGTCAGGTCAGGTTTGGAAGCCTAAACTTCACGGCCGATATCCGCGGGGACTTGATCTTCGATGGATCTGAGCCACAGCCGAGCGTGCCGCGCTGTCACGATGGGCACGACCTAACTCTGCCGCCGGACAGCACCTTGGAGGCCGCACACGAATCCGCTCCGACCCATAGTCCGGAGCCGATCGCACGGATCGAGGACGGATGGCTGGACACCGCCTCGGGAGCTGCAACTTCCACGGCGATGGAGCCGAACACTTACCTTGTCCCGCATAAAGCCCATGACTCCGAGGTGCCGGACCCCCTGCCGGACTCCGAACCTCCTGCGCCCCTGCCAGTCGAATCCGATTGGGCGCCGATCATGGAATTCACCGCTGCGGACACCTTTCAGCACTCACCCTTCGGCGATATCTTAAATTCGCTGAAGCATCTCTCACTATCCGGAGAGCCCTGGCCGAACTACGGCCAGGATGGTCGGGACGCGGACAATGAAGAAATTCAGAGCCCACCCACCACCCACTTCGTAGCCACCGTCGACGATCTAACCGACGTGCTAAACTACGACTCCGAAGACATCAACGGTATGGACGACGATGCCGGAGACAATCAAGAACCAGCGCCTACAGGGCACTGGAAGGCCACCTCGTCACATGACATACATATGGTGGACACCCCAAAGGGAAGCGATAACGAGGAACAACGGGACGCGGCAGAGGATAATCCCGCCGATAAACAACCAAAACGGCGACATAGACGCCGCCCTAAGTCCCGCCTCGATCAAAGCAGCATTCCTAACGACCCAGCGATAGAGCAGGGCAAACCAGCGGACGACGAACATACAACCAAGCAACCATCCGAACAAGACGAACCGGATAATCAACCACTTCACGGAGCAATCAACAGTCCGGACACAACACCGGAGCATAAGAACCTTCACAAAAGACTCGTCGCCACTGCAAGAAGTTTGAAGAAGGAAAAACGGAAGCTCAAAACAGCGGAAGACATACTCAGAATGAAGTGGAGCAAAGTACTCAAGACCGCAGACAAATATGGCAATGGCCATCAAACAAAGAGCTACCCGAAGCGCAAGTTGCTGCCAGAATTTGACGAGGAAGCCATAGAGCCCTCACAGTCAAAAAATAAAGAGGCCGCCTGGCCGGATAGACGGCCAGATGACAGGCCAAAAGCGACAAGCGGCGCCGCACACAAGCCGACTTATGATCCTGGGAAAACGGACGGCCCAACTAGGTCCATCTACGGGCCAAAAAAGAGGGCCCCAGGAAGTAACACAACACGACAAGTGTTCGAAGACAGCGGCACACCCAAATACAGGGGCGCCGCACACCCGCTATGTTTTACCGATGAGGTGCTGGATCATGAATTTCCAGCAGGGTTCAAACCCATAAACATAGAGGCATACGACGGCACAACAGACCCCGGAGTCTGGATAGAAGATTACATACTACACATACACATGGCTAGAGGAGATGATCTCCACGCCATAAAATACCTACCCCTCAAGCTCAAAGGGCCAGCTCGGCATTGGCTCAAAAGCCTCCCAGAAAACACTGTTGGAAGTTGGGAAGAGCTTGAGGACGCGTTTAGAGCAAATTTTCAAGGGACTTATGTCCGCCCTCCGGATGCAGACGATCTGAGTCATATAACCCAACAGCCCGGAGAGTCAGCGCGCAAATTCTGGAACAGGTTCCTTACCAAAAAGAACCAAATAGTCGACTGTCCGGACGCGGAAGCCTTAGCAGCTTTTAAACACAACGTCCGAGACGAATGGCTCGCCAGACACCTCGGCCAAGAGAAGCCAAGAACAATGGCCGCGCTAACAAGCCTCATGACGCGCTTTTGCGCAGGAGAAGACAGCTGGCTAGCAAGATGCAGCACCAGCGACCCGAGTACATCCGAGATCAGAGATGGAAACGGAAAATCACGGCGCAGGAAAGATCAGCGCCGGAATAAAGAAAAAAGCCCAAAGGGCACGGCGGTCAACGCCGGATTCAAAAGCTCGCGGCCAAACAATAAAACACTGCCTCTTAAGGACAACAGCGACGAGCTATCAAATTTAAACAAAATTTTAGATCGGATATGTCAAATCCACAGTACCTCCGGAAGGCCTGCAAACCATACCAACCGAAATTGTTGGGTTTTTAAACAGTCCGGCAGACTCAACGCCGGACACAAGGGGCTCGATGCGCCAAGCGAGGACGATGACGAACCCCACCAGCAGAGCACCGGAAGTCAAAAGACTTTCCCACAAGAAGTCAAAACAGTAAACTCGCTTCATGTGATAGTACGGAAAACCAACACGGCACTCGCTAAGACAAGTGTCGCACGGTCCACCCCAGCGGAACACCGAGATTGGATGTCAAAACCAATCACTTTCGACCATCTGGATTAGTCCAGAAGTATCCGGAACGCAGGATAGACTGCCCTGATATTGGATCCCATAATAGACGGACTGCAATTCACGCAGGTTTTGATGGACGGCGGCAGTGACTCAAACCTGCTATATCCGGACACAATCCGCAAGTTGGGATAGACCCTACTACAATTCGGCATAGCCGCACTTCCTTCAAAGGAGTGGCGCCAGGCCCTTACGCCAGGTGCACAGGTTCATTATTACTAGAAGTTGTGTTCGGGTCACCTGACAACTTCCGACGAGAAAAGCTAACCTTTCATGTCGCCCCATTTAAAAGTAGCTATCAAGCATCACTGGGACGGGAAGCTTTCGTCCGCTTCAATGCAATACCACATTACGCGTCTCTTACGCTTAAAATGCCCGGTCCACGTGGCATCATTTCATTAAAAGGTCGCCTGAGACCCCGGACACGGCTGGACGAGTCCGGAATAAATAAGCTAGGGGCTACCTAGCCGCACACCCCTTCACAAGGGTTTGTACATATAAGCCATAATGAGCTAGCATAGGCTCAACTTTATTAATCTATATTTCAATTTTTTATGCACTTTCTCGCACGATTTCTTTTCAAACTAAGTTCCTCTCTTTTTACAGATGAACAGCGTGCACACCCGTCCAGGATACGGCACAACGGAGACACAGGCGCAGACGTGCAGTAGGGACCCGTTGCAAGGACTCTTTTCAGACTAAGACCCTACGTAAACCTTTCTTACTGTCTCTTGTTGCTATAATCCCCTGGTTTCTCATTATAACCAGAGTGGAGACTGGCGTTTTGGCATCGGCCGCGCCAGAAGAACTTGCCCGTACCTGGACACAAGGGGCTTAGGGCATTGTTTTGCCCGCTATTGTAAAGACCGAACACCTTCGGGAGTGTTCGGCGTCTCGAGTTAGGCCTTATATGCATCAGCTCCGAATCATGTCTTTGGTCAAATGTTGGGTTTGCCCGGCTCCTGTGTTTTGCTGCCTTACGTTCCGTATCACCGGCTAACGCGGCACCAGGAGAACTACTGCGATTGTGCCCCAGTTCGGCTGGGCGAGCACCTCAGTAGAGAAAGCCGAAAACTGACTGTCATGATACAGCGAGAGACTGGTCAACCACTCGATCGACCATGGGAATGTTTAGAATTCCTCCGCTTTGACGAAGGGCCGTTTCCCGGTCAGGCACATACGCGCCCCAAATTCGGAGAGCGCGGTGCCCCCAGGGGCTATGTCGTAGCCCCACCCTCGAACTCCATGGCTAAGTGAAAGTGATAAAGCATTATAGTCCGGTTGCCTCGTTTGCTACGCTACCACCTCCTTTACAGGACCGAGACGTCGGATTAAGTGTGAAAACGCGCTATTTTTTGCGAACACCCCCGCACCTTGTGCGTGGGGGCTGAAGCCGACGACTGCCATCTTTCAGGTTATACACACGTATACATGAACGGCCGCATAGGAGATATTCTATTACTTGAACGCACAAGTATAAAAGGCGCTTACATCATAAATATTGTTTTACATCATAAAAACGTTCATTCGAACGTAACATTTTTTGAGCACTGCGACTCTATTACACGAGCACCACGCAGCACTTCGCCAAAATAGTGCTCGGCGGGTAACCGGTTATCGTCCGAACCCGGGGTCGCAACAGCGGTGGCATCCATCTCTGTCCAATGTGTCTTCACACGGGCGAGTGCCATCCGCGCACCCTCTATGCAGGCCGACCGCTTCATCGCCTTGATATGCGGCACCGCCCCAAGAAATTGCTGCAATAAGCCAAAGTAACTCTTCGGCTCGGGCCTATCCGGCCAGACATGGGTCACTATATCCGTCATAGCAAGCCCGGACAACCTATTTAGCTCAGCCCACTCGGCCAAACGGTCGGTCAGCGGAAGTGAACACTCCGGACTATGGAATTGAGACCAAAACAGCTCTTCCGTCTTGTGATCCTTCTGGCTTCGAAAATGCACAACGGCATCCGCCGCACTCGCTGCTAAGTCCATATAAGGGTCCTCTGGACCCCACAGTTGGCCCAGCTGAGCATACTTTGGATCCGTAAACCTTCGGCGCAGCAGAAAAGGCTTGCCAGCTACAATATCTCCGGCCTGGCGCAGCTCTTCCTTTATAGCCCGCATTGCAGAGCGGGCATCCTTGGCTTCGGCGGTGGCCTTCCCCAGGTCTTCTTGCCCCGCTAGGCGCTCCTTCCCAAGAGCCTCATTGCGGTCGGTAGCATCTTTTAACTTCACGGCCATTTCGGCCATCTCTTCCCTGCTCCGGCAGTGTGCGACCCTTTCGGCCGCTAACTCCTCGGCCGCCCTCGAGGCCGCCGCATTACTCCTTCTGGCCTGCTCCTTGGCTTGAGCAAGTTCGGTCCGAAGGCTCTCCACAGCAGCGGCACTATCTGCATTTCACACACATGTTGTAAGGAGCTGGCTTCGGCTCCCTTACCAAGTGACCGCACAGAAACACTTACCTTGCGACTCATCAAGTCGCCTGTTGACCAGCGTGATGTCCGCATCCGCAACAGCGAGTTGCCGCTTTAGTTCAGCAACTCCATCAGTCCGGCTGGCCCCCGGACGACCCGCCACCTGCATCGGCACGGCGGAAATTTAAACCTGCGATTTTGATCCTCGGCACGCTGTCGATTTCGACAACCTACCGAGTCTCAGGGGCTACTATCTATACAGGGCGCATTCTATATGCAAAACTGTTAAAAGGTGTGTCATTTTTACGTACCTCAAACCCCGCCAGCAAACTCCTGACGGCATTATGCAACCCGCCTTCGGCGGACGAAATCCTTTCAATCACCATGCTCATCAATGCGTGGTGATCTTCTGAGATAGACGCCTTCTCAAGCAGATCCTTCAGCCGTACACCAGTTGGCGCCGAACTATCCGGCTTTGCCAAACCAGGGGGCTCCCTCCGTGACGACACTTCAGGCTCGTCCGCCCTATCCGACGGCGCCCCGGACGGAGGCGTCTCGCTCTCCATCATCTCCGGACGAAGGTCCCCCGAAGACGAGCTCATTTGCGAAGGACGGAGATCCGAACTACAAGGTAAAAACTTTAGTTATCCTCAGAAGCACAAATAGGGATGTCCCTTATTATAAAACTCCTTTCTTTCTACTTACGGCTCGTTGGAGGGCTGATTCTTTAAGGGAGATTGTGCGGCCGGGGCCTCCCCGGACGCAGGACCCTCTGGCGAAGATTTCTTCCCCCGTTTAGGGGCTTTTGCCCCCGGGTCCTCGGAGGCAGTCCTCTTCTCCCCTTGGAGGGAGGGATTCTCGATCCCCCCTCTTTCAAGAGCCTCCTTAGGCGAGGCAGTAGCTTTCCTGCTTTCCCCTTCGCCTTCCTCTGGAGGCGCAACCTCAAGCATCCGGACCAGCACGGAATCCGGCGCGGTCTCGGGGAGGGGGGCCGGACACCATATCAATTTTGCTTCCGCTATCCACTCCTGTTTAGAAAGGAAGTTGGTCATAAGGCGAATCATCGAAAGGCAAACAAACGGTATGTCCGGACTTGGAACTACTTACTTGAGTATCCAGGCGATTGCAGCTTAGGCCAGCATCCTCGGTCAATTCCGGACGCGCCTCTTGCGATCCGAAGAATAATTTGTACATCTCCAGGGGTGTCATACCCATGAAGTGTTGAAGAATCCGTGGGCCCTCCGGATTGAACTCCCACAGCCGGAGAGGGCGGCGTTTGCAGGGCGGGAGACGCCTAATCAGCATAACCTGCATTACCACCACCATATCAACCTCCCTCGTTTGGAGATCTCGAATCCGGCCCTGCAGTAGGGGCACGTCCTTTGACGGCCCCCAGTTGAGCCCTTGGTTGATCCACGACATCAACCGTCGTGGAGGTCCCGGGCGGAATAAGGGCGGCGGCTTTTGTCTGCGGCCCCTCGGAACGGTAATATAGAACCACTCTTGCTGCCACGGGCCGAGCTCCTCTTGGAAGGAGCCAGCGGGCCACGGGGCATCGGCCCTCCTACTTATGGCCGCCCCGCCGCACTCCGCTTGACGCCCCCCGATCATCTTCGGCGCCACATTGAAGGTCTTCAGCCACAGGCCGAAGTGAGGGGTGACGCGGAGGAAGGCTTCGCAGACGACAATAAATGCGGAAATATGGAGGATGGACTCCGGAGCCAAATCGTGGAATTCCAACCCATAGTAAAACATGAGCCCTCTCACAAAAGGATCCATCGGGAAGCCTAAACCCCGACGGAGGTGGGATACAAAAACGACATACTCGCCGGGCTCGGGGGTGGGGATGGCCTGCCCTTCGGCAGGCAACCTGTGCGAAATCTCATAAGCCAGGTACTTGGCCTCCCGCAGCTTTAGCACGTCCTCCTCCGTGACGGAGGAGGGCATCCACCGGCCCTGGAGGTCGGAACCGGACATCGTTGAAGGTCCGAAGCGCTCGAATCTGGAGCTCTAGGTGCTGGAACTTGGAGCGGGGAGAGGATTCGATGGAGGATTGAAGAAAAGAAACGAGCCTTGGTCCCGTTATAAAGAGGGAGAATACCGAGAGCCGTCTCCGTGACCGTTTGGGACTCGCCTTCGATAGAGGGGGCGTGGCGACGGGCGCGGTTGGGTTACCCACGTCCGTATTGATGAGAATCCCGGATTAAGGGGGAACACGATCTCTGCTTCGACAAGACGTGCCAAGGAAACCGCTTCGCTAAATGCGCTGAGGTGGTAGAGTAAAAAACGATTCAAGTAATGGCTTGGTAGTGGCGTGACGTCATGCCGCAAAAAACGTCAGCAGATTGAACTTGTGTATATATTATTCTCTCTACGGTGGAATGTGGAATTTATTTTGCAGAGCCGGACACTATCCTGGTGTTCACAATCTTCTATCATTCGGAGGAGGAACCCGCCTTGCAATGCCAAGCAATATACGCGCCGGACTTATCGTCATTGAAGCCTGGTTCAGGGGCTACTGAGGGAGTCCCGGATTAGGGGGTGTCCGGATAGCCGGACTACCATCATCGGCCGAACTATCATCGGCCGGACTATCATCATCATCGACCGGACTCCAAGACTATGAAGATACAAGATTGAAGACTTCGTCCCGTGTCCGGATGGGACTTTCCTTGGCGTGGAAGGCAAGCTTCGCGATAGGGATACGTAGATCTCCTACTATTGTAACCGACTCTATTAACCCTAGCCCTCTCCGGTGTCTATATAAACCGGATGGCTCTAGTCCGTAGGACACAACAACAACAACCATTACAATCATACCATAGGCTAGCTTCTAGGGTTTAGCCTCCTTGATCTCGTGGTAGATCCACTCTTGTAAACATCCACAATATCAATATTAATCAAGCAGGATGTAGGGTTTTACCTCCATCAAGAGGGCCCGGGCCTGGGTAAAACATCGTGTCCCCTGTCTCCTGTTACCATCCGCCTAGACGCACAGTTCGGGACCCCCTACCCAAGATCCGCCGGTTTTGACACCGACACGCGCCCTGTAAACTGTGACGGAGGAAGGAGTAGTATGAAGGTTCAAAACCAAGTACGCGTATGGCCAGTCAGTCAACGCACCTACTCTTGGCATATCACTGACATGTGGGACAGGAGTGTGAGCAAACCGATCTCAATTGACGGCAAAGACCCAACCCGCCGTTCCTTGAGAGAGATGAGGAGCGAGAACACACAGACGGGTTCGCATGGAGGCCAAGATATATTCAAGCATGGTTGGTTGATCCATATCACTCATTACATGTTGGGCTGCCGTTTTCCGCCCTTCTCCGGAATAAACGTGTACTTTATCAGAGATAAAAAAAATAAGAGTACAGACGCTCCACCATGCGGTTCTAGTAGTAGTACTACTCGTACTACTGCGCTTGGCTCTTCGCTTCTTCGTGAAGTCGAACAACGATGGTACTCTGCATGTTGGGTACTACAGTGTATGCCTCTGACAATCTGACACCGAATGGATTGATGCATGTCCACCGAGGGTAGGTTGCATTAGTCAAAAGGCGTAAGCGAGCTTCACCTTGTCCTGCAAGCTTCTCCTCATTCTGCGAGTTGACGGGACACACCAAAAAGTAGTGCTAGTCCATACTCCCTCCTTTCCGGTTAATATGGCTTAATCTTTCTTGCGGGTAAATGAGAGAGCTTTATTCATATATAAGCATTCTTAGGACGATGAGCCAAGACACTGGTCACTAGGAAGCGAGGTACCCCGCAAAAAAAGAAGTAGGAAGCGAGGTGTTTCATCAAGCCAGCTCTCGGCCACATTCAAAGTGCAGCAAGCACGGTTCGCACGAAGATGCGCCGCAAGGTTTGCTGACCTGTTTACATGTTGAATAACAAAAAAAGAGGAAATATTATCGAGCGCTACTATTTGTAACAGGATATGAGCTAGAATTAAGCGAGAATTGTGGCGAGTGTTGTTGGTGAACGTTGCAGAAAATAAAAATAAATCTACGCTTTCACCAAGATCAATCTATGAGTTCATCTAGCAACGAGAGAAAGGAGTGCATCTACATACCCTTGTAGATCGCGAGCGGAAGCATTCAAGAGAACGGGGTTGAGGGAGTCGTACTCGTCGTGATCCAAATCACCGATGATCCTAGTGCTGAATGGACAGCACCTCCGCGTTCAACACACGTATGGTTGAGGAAGACATCTCCTCCTTCTTGATCTAGCAAGGGGGAACGAGAGGTTGACAGAGATCCAGCAGCACGACGGCATGGTGGTGGATGCAGCAGCAATCTCGGCAGAGCTTCGCCGAGCTTCTACGAGAGGGAGAGGTGTAGCAAGGGGGAAGGGAGGCGCCAAGAGCATGGGTGCGGATGCCCTCCCTCCCCCCTCTTTATATAGGGCCCCTGGGGGGGCGCCGGCCCTAGGAGATGGGATCTCCAAGGGGGGCGGCGGCCAAGGGGGTGGCTTGCCCCCCAAGGCAAGTGGAGGCGCCCCCCACCCCTAGGGTTTCCAACCCTAGGCGCAGGGGGGCCCAAGGGGGGCGCACTTCCCCTACCACTTCATCCCATGGGGCCCTCCGGGATAGGTGGCCCCACCCGGTGGACCCCCGGGACCCTTCCGGTGGTCCCGGTACAATACCAGTGACCCTCGAAACTTTCCTGATGGCCGAAACTGCACTTCCTATATATAATTCTTCACCTCCGGACCATTCCGTAACTCCTCGTGACGTTCGGGATCTCATCCGGGACTCCGAACAACTTTCGCGTTACTGCATACTCATATCTCTACAACCCTAGCGTCACCGAACCTTAAGTGTGTAGACCCTACGGGTTCGGGAGACATGTAGACATGACCGAGATGCCTCTCCAGTCAATAACCAACATCGGGATCTGGATACCCATGTTGGCTCCCACATGCTCCTCGATGATCTCATCGGATGAACCACGATGTCGAGGATTCAATCAACCCCGTATATAATTCCCTTTGTCAATCGGTACGTTACTTGCTCGAGACTCAATCGTCGGTATCCCAATACCTCGTTTAATCTCATTACCGGCAAGTCACTTTACTCGTACCGTAATGCATGATCCCGTGAGCAGACACTTGGTCACATTGAGCTCATTATGATGATGCATTACCGAGTGGGCCTAGAGATACCTCTCCGTCATACGGAGTGACAAATCCCAGTCTCGATTCGTGCCAACCCAACAGACACTTTCGGAGATACCCGTAGTGCACCTTTATAGTCACCCAGTTACGTTGTGACGTTTGGCACACCCAAAGCACTCCTACGGTATCCGGGAGTTGCACAATCTCATGGTCTAAGGAAATGATACTTGACATTTGGAAAAGCTCTAGCTAAACGAACTACACGATCTTTGAGCTATGCTTAGGATTGGGTCTTGTCCATCACATCATTCTCCTAATGATGTGATCCCGTTATCAATGACATCCAATGCCCATAGTCAGGAAACCATGACTATATGTTGATCAATGAGCTAGTCAACTAGAGGCTTACTAGGGACACGTTGTGGTCTATGTATTCACACGTGTATTATGATTTCCGGATAACACAGTTATAGCATGAATAACAGACAATTATCATGAACAAAGAAATATAATAATAACCATTTTATTATTGCCTCTAGGGCATATTTCCAATAGTCTCCCACTTGCACTAAAGTCAATATTCTAGTTACATTGTGATGAATCGAACACCCATAGCGTTCTAGTGTTGATCATGTTTTGCCCTAGGGAGAGGTTTAGTCAACAGATCTGCTACATTCAGGTCCGTATGTACTTTACAAATATCTATGTCTCCATATTGAACATTTTCACGTATGGAGTTGAAGCGACGCTTGATGTGCCTGGTCTTCTTGTGAAACATGGGCTCCTTCATAAGTGCAATAGCTCCAGTGTTGTCACAAAAGAGTGCGATCGGCCTCGACGCATTGGGTATGACTCTTAGGTCGGTGATGAACTCCTTCACCCAGATTACTTCATGCGTTGCCTCCGAGGCTGCCATGTACTCTGCTGCACATGTAGATCCCGCCACGACACTTTGCTTGCAACTGCACCAGCTTACTGCCCCACCATTCAAAATATACATGTATCCAGTCTGTGACTTAGAGTCATCCAGATCTGTGTCGAAGCTAGCATCGACGTGACCCTTTACGACGAGCTCTTCGTCACCTCCATGAACGAGAAACATATCCTTAGTCCTTTTCAGGTACTTTAGGATGTTCTTGACCGCTGACCAGTATTCCTTGCCAGGATTACTTTGGTACCTTCCTACCAAACTTACGGCGAGGTTTACATCAGGTCTGGTACACATCATGGCATACATAATAGACCCTATGGCTGAGGCATAGGGGACGACACTCATCTCTTCTTTATCTTCTGTCGTGGTCGGGCATTGAGCCGAGCTCAATCTCACACCTTGCAATACAGGCAAGAACCATTTCTTGGACTGATCCATATTGAACTTCTTCAATATCTTATCAAGGTATGTGCTTTGTGAAAGACCTATGAGGCGTCTCGATCTATCCCTATAGATCTTGATGCCTAATATGTAAGCAGCTTCTCCAAGGTCCTTCATTGAAAAACACTTATTCAAGTAGGCCTTAATGCTGTCCAAAAGTTCTATATCATTTCCCATCAAAAGTATGTCATCTACATATAATATGAGAAATGCTACAGAGCTCCCACTCACTTTCTTGTAAAAGCAGGCTTCTCCATAAGTCTGCATAAATCCAAACGCTTTGATCATCTCATCAAAGCGAATGTTCCAACTCCGAGATGCTTGCACCAGCCCATAAATGGATCGCTGGAGCTTGCATACCTTGTTAGCATTCTCAGGGGCGACAAAACCTTCCAGCTACATCATATACAGTTCTTCCTTAAGATGTCCGTTAAGGAATGCCGTTTTGACGTCCATCTGCCATATCTCATAATCATAGTATGCGGCAATTGCTAACATGATTCGGACAGACTTCAGCTGCGCTACGGGAGAGAAAGTCTCATCGTAGTCAACCCCTTGAACTTGTCGATAACCCTTAGCGACAAGTCGAGCTTTATAGATGGTAACATTACCATCCGCGTCCGTCTTCTTCTTAAAGATCCATTTGTTTTCTATCGCTCGCCGATCATCGGGCAAGTCTGTCAAAGTCCATACTTCGTTTTCATACATGGATCCTATCTCGGATTGCATGGCTTCAAGCGATTTGTTGGAATCTGGGCCCACCATCATTTCTTATAGTTCGAAGGTTCACCGTTGTCTAACAACATGATTTCTAGGACAGGGTTGCCATACCACTCTAGTGTGGAACGTGTCCGTGTGGACCTATGAAGTTCAGTAGTAACTTGATCCGAAGTACCTTGATCATCATCATTAACTTCCTCTTCAGTTGGTGCTGGCACCACAGGAACATCTTCCTGAGCTACGCTACTCACCGGTTCAAGAGGTAGTACTTCATCAAGCTCTACTTTCCTCCCACTTAATTCTTTCGAGAGAAACTCTTTCTCCAGAAAGGACCTGTTCTTTGCAACAAAGATCTTGCCATCGGATCTTAAGTAGAAGGTATACCCAATGGTTTCCTTAGGGTATCCTATGAAGACGCATTTTTCCGACTTGGATTCGAGCTTTTCAGGTTGAAGTTTCTTGACATAAGCATCGCATCCCCAAACTTTTAGAAACGACAGCTTAGGTTTCTTACCAAACCATAATTCATATGGTGTCGTCTCAACGGATTTGGACGGTGCCCTATTTAAAGTGAATGTAGCTGTCTCTAGAGCGTATCCCCAAAATGATAGCGGTAAATCAGTAAGAGACATCATAGATCACACCATATCCAATAAAGTGTGATTACGACGTTCGGACACATTGTTACGCTGAGGTGTTCCAGGCGGCGTGAGTTGTGAAACGATTCCACATTTCCTTAAGTGCGTACCAAATTCGTGACTTAAATATTCTCCCCCATGATCTGATTGTAAGAACTTTATCTTTCGGTCACATTGATTCTCTACCTCATTCTGAAATTCCTTGAACTTTTCAAAGGTCTCAGACTTGTGTTTCATCAAGTAGACATACCCATATCTACTCAAGTCGTTAGTGAGAGTGAGAACATAACGATATCCTCCGTGAGCCTCAACGCTCATTGGACCGCACACATCAGTATGTATGATTTCCAATAAGTTGGTTGCTCGCTCCATTGTTCCGGAGAACGGAGTCTTGGTCATTTTGCCCATGAGGCACGGTTCGCATGTGTCAAATGATTCATAATCGAGAGACTATAAAAGTCCATCAGCATGGAGCTTCTTCATGCGCTTGACACCAATGTGACCAAGGCGGCAGTGCCACAAGTATGTGGGACTATCGTTATCAACTTTACACCTTTTGGTATTCACACTATGAATATGTGTAACATTACATTCGAGATTCATTAAGAATAAACCATTCACCAGCGGGGCATGACCATAAAGCATATCTCCCATATAAATAGAACAACCATTATTCTCGGATTTAAATGAGTAGCCATCTCAAATTAAACGAGATCCTGATACAATGTTCATGCTCAAAGCTGGTACTAAATAACAATTATTGAGGTTTAAAACTAATCCCGTAGGTAAATGTAGAGGTAGCGTGCCGACGGCGATCACATCGACCTTGGAACCATTCCCGACGCGCATCGTCACCTCGTCCTTCGCCAGTCTCCGCTTATTCCGCAGCTCCTACTTTGAGTTACAAATATGAGCAACCACACCGGTATCAAATACCCAAGAGCTACTACGAGTACTGGTAAGGTACACGTCAATTACATGTATATCACATATACCTTTGGTTTTGCCGGCCTTCTTGTCTGCTAAGTACTTGGGGCAGTTCCGCTTCCAGTGACCACTTCCCTTGCAATAAAAGCACTCAATTTTAGGCTTGGGTCCATTACTTGACTTCTTCCCGGCAACTGGCTTACCGGGCGCGGCAACTCCCTTGTCGTCCTTCTTGAAGTTCTTCTTACCCTTGCCTTTCTTGAACTTAGTGGTTTTATTCACCATCAACACTTGATGTTCCTTTTTGATCTCCACCTCTGCTGATTTCAGCATAGAATATACCTCAGGAATGGTCTATTCCATCCCCTGCATATTGAAGTTCATCACAAAGCTCTTGTAGCTCGGTGGAAGTGACTGAAGGATTCTGTCAATGACCGCGTCATCCGGGAGGTTAACTCCCAGCTGAGTCAAGCGGTTGTGCAACCCAGACATCTTGAGTATGTGCTCACTTACAGAACTATTTTTCATCCATCTTACAGCTGAAGAACTTGTTAGAGACTTCATCTCTCTCGACCCGGGCATGAGCTTGGAAAACCATTTTTAGCTCCTCGAACATCTCATATGCTCCGTGTTGCTCAAAATGCTTTTGGAGCCCCGGTTCTAAGCTGTAAAGCATGCCGCACTGAATGAGGGAGTAATCATCAGCACGAGACTGCCAAGCGTTCATAACGTCTTGGTTCTCTGGGATTGGTGCTTCACCTAGCGGTGCTTCTAGG
Source organism: Triticum aestivum (assembly GCF_018294505.1). Lineage (NCBI taxonomy): Eukaryota > Viridiplantae > Streptophyta > Magnoliopsida > Poales > Poaceae > Triticum > Triticum aestivum. The sequence continues at coordinate 41,296,752 of NC_057804.1, forward strand.
ACATAATCTTTCTTGGTAGCTAGGAGGATGATCCTCAGGTTCCGGACCCAGTCCGTATAGTTGCTGCCATCATATTTCAGCTTGGTTTTCTCTAGGAACGCGTTCAAGTTGAGGGTAACATGGGCCATTTGATCTACAAGACATATTGTAAAGATTTTAGACTAAGTTCATGATAATTAAGTTCATCTAATCAAATTATTTAATGAACTCCCACTCAGATTAGACATCCCTCTAGTCATCTAAGTGAAACATGATCCGAGTCAACTAGGCTGTGTCCGATCATCACGTGAGACGGACTAGTCGAGGTCGGTGAACATCTCCATGTTGATCGTATCTTCTATACGACTCATGCTCGACCTTTTGGTCCTCCGTGTTCCGAGGCCATGTCTGTACATGCTAGGCTCGTCAAGTCAACCTAAGTGTATTACGTGTGTAAATCTGGCTTACACCCATTGTATTCGAACGTTAGGATCTATCACACCCGATCATCACGTGGTGCTTCGAAACAACGAACCTTCGCAACAGTGCACAGTTAGGGGGAACACTTTTCTTGAAATTATTTCGAGGGATCATCTTATTTAAGCTACCATCATTCTAAGCAAATAAGATGTAAAACATGATAAACATCACATGCAATCAAATAGTGACATGATATGGACAATATCATATGGCTCCTTGGATCTCCATCTTCGGGGCTCCATGATCATCTTCGTCACCGGCAAGACACCATGATCTCCATCATCATGATCTCCATCATCGTGTCTCCATGAAGTTGCTCGCCAACTATTACTTCTACTACTATGGCTAACGGTTTAGCAATAAAGTAAAGTAATTACATGGCGTTAATCATTGACACGCAAGTCATACAATAATTAAGACAACTCCTATGGCTCCTGCCGGTTGTCATACTCATCGACATGCAAGTCGTCATTCCTATTACAAGAACATGATCTCATACATCACATATATATCATTCATCATTCATCACAACTTTTTGGCCATATCACATCACAAATCATATGCTGCAAAAACAAGTTAGACGTACTCTAATTGTTGTTGCATGTTTTACGTGGCTGCAATAGGGTTCTAGCAAGAACGTTTTTCTTACCTACATAAAAGCCACAACGTGATTTGCCAACTTCTATTTACCCTTCATAAGGACCCTTTTCATCGAATCCTCTCCAACTAAAGTGGGAGAGACATACACCCGCTAGCCACCTTATGCAACTAGTGCATGTCAGTTGGTGGAACCTGTCTCACGTAAGCGTACGTGTAAGGTCGGTCTGGGCCGCTTCATCCCACAATACCGCTGAAGCAAAATAAGACTAGTAGTGGCAAGAAAGTTGACAACATCTATGCTCACAACAAATTTGTGTTCTACTCGTGCAAAGAGAACTACGCATAGACCTAGCTCATGATGCCACTGTTGGTGAATGTTGCAAAAAATAATAAAAAAATCTACGCTTTCACCAAGATCAATCTATGAGTTCATCTAGCAACCAGACAAAGGAGTGCATCTACATACCCTTGTAGATCGCGAGCGGAAGCGTTCAAGAGAACGGGGTTGAGGGAGTCGTACTCGTCGTGATCCAAATCACCGATGATCCTAGTGCTGAACGGACAGCACCTCCGCGTTCAACACACGTATGGTTGAGGAAGACGTCTCCTCCTTCTTGATCCAGCAAGGGGGAAGGAGAGGTTGCCGGAGATCCAGCAGCACGACGGCGTGGTGGTTGATGCAGCAGCAATCTTGGCAGAGCTTCGCCGAGCTTCTACGAGAGGGAGAGGTGTAGCAAGGGGGAAGGGAGGCGCCAAGAGCATGGGTGCGGCTGCCCTCCCTCCCCCCTCTTTATATAGGCCCCCTGGGGGGCGTCGTCCCTAGGAGATGGGATCTCCAAGGGGGGGCGGCCAAGGGGGTGGCTTGCCCAACAAGGCAAGTGGAGGCGCCCGCACCCCTAGGGTTTCCAACCCTAGGTGCAGGGGGGCCCAAGGGGGGCGCACCAGCCCACCAGGGGCTGGTTCCCCTCCCACTTCAGCCCATGGGGACCTCCGGGATAGGTGGCCCCACCCGGTGGACCCCCGGGACCCTTCCGGTGGTCCCGGTACAATACCGGTGACCCCCGAAACTTTCCTGATGGCCGAAACTGCACTTCCTATATATAATTCTTCACCTTCAGACCATTCCGAAACTCCTAGTGACGTCCGGGATCTCATCCGGGACTCCGAACAACTTTCGGGTTACTGCATACTCATATCTCTACAACCCTAGCGTCACCGAACCTTAAGTGTGTAGACCCTACGGGTTCGGGAGACATGTACACATGACCGAGACGCCTCTCCGATCAATAACCAACAGCGGGATCTGGATACCCATGTTGGCTCCCACATGCTCCTCGATGATCTCATCGGATGAACCATGATGTCGAGGATTCAATCAACCCCATATACAACTCCCTTTGTCAATCGGTACGTTACTTACTCGAGACTCGATCGTCGGTATCCCAATACCTCGTTTAATCTCGTTATCGGCAAGTCACTTTACTCATACCATAATGCATGATCGCGTGACCAGACACTTGGTCACATTGAGCTCATTATGATGATGCATTACCGAGTGGACCCAGAGATACCTCTCCGTCATACGGAGTGACAAATCCCAGTCTCGATTCGTGCCAACCCAACAGACACTTTCAAAGATACCCGTAGTGCACCTTTATAGTCACCCAGTTACGTTGTGATGTTTGGCACACCCAAAGCACTCCTACGGTATCCGGGAGTTGCACAATCTCATGGTCTAAGGAAATGATACTTGAAATTTGGAAAAGCTCTAGCTAAACGAACTACACGATCTTTGAGCTATGCTTAGGATTGGGTCTTGTCCATCACATCATTCTCCTAATGATGTGATCCCATTATCAATGACATCCAATGCCCATAGTCAGGAAACCATGACTATCTGTTGATCAACGAGCTAGTCAACTAGAGGCTTACTAGGGACACGTTGTGGTCTATGTATTCACACGTGTATTACGATTTCCAGATAACACAGTTATAGCATGAATAACAGACAATTATCATGAACAAAGAAATATAATAATAACCATTTTATTATTGCCTCTAGGGCATATTTCCAACAAGTGTTCCATGCAATCAACTTCCATTATCACATGCGAGAACCCTCGAAGAGAACCAAATGTGTTGAAGATTTCTTTATGACATTTTAAAATTATAATAAGAGTGCAGACGCTCCTCCATCCTGTTCCTAGTACTAGTATAGTACGTACCTTTATAGACTATATTAGTAGTACTAGTACTAGTAAACTTTGCACTTGGTTGTTCGCCTATTCGGGAAGTCGAACAATAGTGGCACTAGTAGTATAGTGCATGCTTCTGGAAATCTGACACCGAATTAACTGTTGCACGTCCACCGCCTGAGCGAGGGAGAGCTTGCATTAGTCAAAAGTTTCTCCTTGTCCTGCGAGCCACCGCGCGCAAGTAATGCTAGTCCATACTGCCTCCTCTCCGGTTAATATGGATTAATTTCAAACGAGATAAATACATTGTCTGTCATTGTATATTTGTAAAAATACGGTCAGTGGACTTCATAATACGCTCATTGCGCTCAATATATATATTTTTCGATGTTTATATGGTCACTAGCTCACCCTGACTGAGTATGTGTGTGCATGCACGTGTAGGTTGAGCACTTAGCATGACCGTGTGTGTTCCGTCGTGTGCTCGGACATGCATGCATTAGGGCATCACGCGCGTTTTTGCGTCCATGTGTAAGTGTGACTGTTGCATACATGTAGGGGGAGTATGTGTAGGGGCCACTAAGGAGTAGTCAAATCACACAGTAAGTTAGTCGGAAGAAGCAACCATCATTTCACTCTTGAATGACACGTATGCAATATAAAATGGTGGATATGGAGAGAAAAAGAAAACCACTATATATACACTAACAGGAGCCTAAGCTACAAGCCTGCTTGCTAAGGTTGCTCTCTTCACAAGCATAGAATGACGGGCCTGATCCCTCAGCTGGGGGAAGGGAACAATGTTTTGCGTAGACGTGGTCGACATCGGCGAGGGAGAAAACCCACAGTTGGTGCGTCCCAATCGGGGGTCACCACGGTATGGGCCGATGCCGCGTCTCAACCGCCCTTCTAGCTGTAGCCCGACGTCCCAGGTAGTCCATCTTCCTTTTGGAGCCGGCTTGCTCCACTACCGTAGCTCCATCTCCATGTCGATCTTTCTCTACTTCTACTGGCTTCTACTTGTGATGAGTTTATGTCTCATGAACTAGTGCCAGTACTATTATTCTAATCACACTTCTTCAATATCTTTGCCATCAGGGATGCTCAGGTCGATTTTAGTGGAACTGCACAAAAGCATCGTATGATCCGAGGGTGCCAGCCATCTTTCCTTCGACAGGTTCTACCTGGCCAGGGAATTAAATCATGTTTAGGGTTTAGGGTTTAAGTCATAGTGACCCTATCAGTAGTTTTTCTTTCGTACATGCTCTCACAACTTTTTTCTTTAGTTGTGAAGTAAATATTGGCTATGATCTATGAATCATTGAGATGCATCAGCATGCGTGTTAGTTTTCCTTTGTATTTGATGGAATGTTGTAACGGGGCAACCTTGGAATAGGAATGAAAATGGTGTGGAAAGTTTCCGTTTTCCGGAGAAAAAATGGAAACGGAGAGAAACCAACGTTTCGTTTCATTGGATCGCGCCATCGAGCAAAACCAACGTTTAAATCACATCTGTCGTGTTCGTGTCTCACCCTCCTCCACGGCTCGACCCCACACGATCGCTCGGCATGCCACTCACCGCAAACTGAGTATACGATAACTTTCCCGCCTGCTTGTCAATGGATTGCGCCATGGAGTACTACTAGCACTACTGGAAGAGATTGACGAGTTGGGGGAGGACAGCTAGCTGTAGCACGGACTCCCAAGAACATTTTGCATGCATGTTGTAGCCGGCTATTGCGACCTTTGAACGCGGAGCAGCCGCGTGCACCCGGAAGCGGCGCGGGCGACACTCTCTCGACTGGCGCGCCGCTTCAATGTCAGCGCTAGTGAGAGGTCGCGTCCGCTCTGGCCGGGCATGAATGCGGCACTGACCGTTTTGGGCGGGAAGCACGCGCGGGTGATGAAGAGGGTTCGGGTTGGTCAAGACCGGCCATGGCAGCGGTCCGGACGTGCGCAAACAAGAGATGATGTACGTTAATATTGGTGCGTATATAATTAACAATGTAAATAATGTGCCAGTTGGACAAATATGATTGGAGATGGAGATGGAAATGGAATTTTACGTAAACACGGATATGCATGTCTATGTCTATGTGTGCGTGCGCGACGACTCTCGCGACCTGGAAGCGGGGGCGTGTTTTTGATCGAGTTTTCTTTCTTGGTACGTTAGAAAATCAGTTTGTCTAATTCACATCTAGATGTTATTTAAGGATATCACATCTAAGCTCCCACAAGTATATAATGTAGCAACAAGAAACAAAAAAAACTAGGACAAAAAAATAGACCACAAATAGAGTGGACATTAACTTAGATGTGACATAACTATGTCACATCTAGATGTGTCCTAGACAGACCCTTAAAAAATTGTCCGCCGGTTTTCGTTTCTTTTTTCCGGGAACGCGCGTATTCTATTTAAAACCACTGCTATGGAGAGATTTTTTTACTCCATTATAGCCTCTTGTTTGATAGAGTTTCTCGCGTCTCGCTCTGTCACCCTCTCCATATCAAAACAAGATGACAGTGTCCAATCTACCTCTCTCCTCACCGGTGGTCACAGATCCGGCCGAATCCCGTCCACTGCGGGAGGTGAGGAGGTGCAGCGTTGACGTTGTCACCGTCGGCGACGGAGGGAGCCGATGCACACCGTCCTCTTGGAGTCGGCGCTGGCGCGGACGAAGATCCTCTGCGCCCTTGTTCGCTGCCATCGTGTGGGCAGATCCCGCCCGCCCGCCTAAACGACATCTCGCCCACCTGAGGTATAACTTCTTGTACTGGTCCAGCTCCCCAGGTCGCTGCGTGCGGGTTTTCTTCTATGCGACTACTCCCCAGCTCCCCATGCATAGTAGCTAGGGTTCGTCGGCTGGTCCAACATCACCTACTAGTACTATTATAGAGGAAATGCCACTCGAAAAGTTGTCCTGATTTATGCCTCGGTGGAGGTATACATGTTGTTTCGACAAAAAGTACATGGTGGTCGTGCGGTCATTGTCCATACGGTGGTAGTACTATCACTGGTTAAATGAAGAAATGCTTTTTTCTCGGGTATCCTGGTTTAGTTCCCATCAAGATATAATTATGATGCTTCTGTTTGTTGGTGTACTTTTCATTAACCCTTTTTTATATTTTTGGAAACTGTGATGCGTGTCTCCATACCCGGGCATGTCTTCCTCAATTTTAGTGGAACTGCACAAAATTGGATGGCCATTGTTGTTCCGCCTCACTGTCCTCTATCACGTGGTTCTTCCTTCCTCGAGCTTGATTACTGAGAAGAAACAGACCACAATGAGGATTTGTCGAACTTCATAGGTGCCTCAACCAAACTTGATGCCAAATGGATGATGCATCACCACGATGACCTATCGATGCTCATGGTTGCGCCTCATGGTTGCGTCGGCTGGTGAAGCTGATCGATTTTCAATGAAAAACAAGTTGTCTTCCATCAGTGCTCTTTGCTTGTTACGCACAAAGATGATATCCTTTGTCAGTTCACCTTGGTTGCATTGGAGACGCAGTCGTCTTTCACGTTGGTGCAATTTTATCACACAATTGGCTATGAACCAAATGTTTCCTCGAAGAAGGATCGACGTTGGTACTAAGAGCATAAGTTCTTCATTCATTTCTAAGCCTTCTCACAACTTTGTCTCCAGCTCCCCTGTAATTTTATTTGTCCAGCTATTAACTTTGATTTAAAAAATGGTGTGGACTAAAAACCCGGATGGACGTAGTAGCCCTCCATTTTTATTTACTCCGCATATTAGATTTGACTGAAGTCAAACTTTGTAATACTCTCAAACCTTTCCGATAATTGAAATTAAAATTCTTTATTTGTACACACTCTCACACGTTTCCGATAATTTGGTGCATGTGTGGTTGTTCACTTAAGGGAGGGTAGTGTACCACACATGAAGGACAGGAAGTGCGACCATGACGCGTGGGTGTGGATCGTTAGTTCATCGGAAGTAGTACTAGTTTTCTTCACTGTACATTAAATAAAGAGTTTTGTTTCGTACTTACACAATTTAAAACGATTGTTATGGAGAGAATAAGAAAACCACTCCACTATATATTAGTCGTATACACACGAGAGTACTATATGGATGCAGCTTCATTGACTTAGTGCACCTGCCTTTGGGTTTATGACAGGTGGGCCCAAAATGTGGCTGGCTCACCTGTCATACAGCCAAAAGCAGATGGAGTGAAGGCACCGAAGCTTAGTCCGTACTACATTAGTATATATAAGCGGGAGCCTCAGCACTTGTTCGCTAGGGTTTGCACTCTCCACACGCTCGTCGCAATACATATATGTTACACGCTGGAGACTCAGCGTTCATTTGCTAGGGTTTGCTATATTCACAGTCTCTCACCCTCTCTTCACCAGATCTAAGCAAGACTGCGTTGGCCTCTTGTCTTTCTCTCCCCCCTCACAGCTGGTGAAGGAGGCGTCTGTATCCTGTCGCACCGGGAAGGGGAGGAGGTGCAGCGTTGACTCTATCGCCTTCGGCGAGGGAGGCAATCCACTGCCGGCTGCGCTGTTCTCTTTCACCCAGCGCCTGTGCGGGAGGGCCACCGACCCCTTCTTCCTTGCTGTCGTACGTAGTGTGAGCAGATCCGGCCTCCCGCCGCACACCTTGCCACATCCCGATGACCCTAAGGTATAAGTTTCTTTGAAACCGTCGTTGCTCTAGCTGCATGTGGATCTTTTTTGATCTGTAGTCGAATCTAGGTCTTTGTTCAAAGAGGAAAGAAAGGTTCAGTGGGGTGGAGCATGAATCTAGGACGTGGTTCAATGAGGAAAGGAGGGAGGAAAAGTAGTATAGACTGGCTATCCAGCCGCTTTGTTGGTCGAAAAGGGAAAAAGGGGGTAACCCAGTACACACATCTGTAAGGAACCGATCTCTTTGTTGAAAAGGGAAAGAAACTGGGGGGGGGTCGGGTAGTTTGTGCAGGACTAGATTTGTTGCCCTCACATAGGAAAAAAGTTCAAAGAGAACAAATATGGGACCAACACAGATATGCTGCTTGGCTACATACTCTGCATCACCCATTTATACGTGTGGACGCGCATGGTGCTAGCATGTCCCATACAGCTATTTTGTTGTTGTTAATCTAAGAATGCCGCCGGAAAATTGAAGCAATGCCACTGTTTAAAGTAAATTACATTTTTTAACGAATGTTGTTTCAAGAGAGTGTCTATGTTAATATGAATCAATGCAACCGTTTTAGAAATGCTACTATCCTACTTTGTTTTCCATCCAAGATAAGTTAGATGCTTCTTTCTGTCACCGTTTGTTTCATCCTCCTTTATCGGCAAGTAATTGTTTCCTTTTTTGCCTCTGTTAAAACAGGGGTATCGGTTCAACTTGTTGCTATTGTGACATTTTGCTTCGCTACTCGAAACACTTATGTTTTAAGAGTGTTTTGTGCAGTTCAACTTGAATGTCACACCGGTGACTTTGCTTAATTTTGGTGGAACTGCACAAAAGGAGATCGAGATTTGTTTCCAGTGTTCCTGTCAAGTTGTTTCAAATCTTGGTCTCAACCACATGATATCTATTCAACTTGTTGCTATTGCGACATTTTGCTTCGCTACGCGAAACACTTTGCTTGATTTCAGTGCAACTGCACAAAAGGAGATTGGATTTCCTATTCGTGTAAGCAGATTCGTATTTTATCCTGGTGTTCTCATGAAAGGTCAGTACAGGCCTTCATCCACATGATTGTGCAGTGTGCTTTGAGATGTTGTGCTACTTGTATTGGTACTGTTTTAAATAAATGTTGAATTGAAGCTATTGTATTGTTGTCTTTTCCAATTAAGTAGTGAACAAAAATGGGACCAACCCAGACATGATGCTTGTTGCTTTGTTATAACAAACTCTGCATCACCCCCTTTATAAGTAGATGGAAGCACATATTGTTGTTGCGCCCACTCTCCCCTGGAACTGTTTATGCTTTTCGTTAATCTAATGCCACTGGTAAAATTAAGCAATGCCACTCTCAGAATTAATTAACTACTGAATCTTAGTTCAAAACTGCAACACTTGTTAGGAATGGTACTATCCTGCTTTGTAGTTCTTTCTACATGTTTAGCCAAGGTATTTTTAAGATAATGTCTCTTTAAAAATGAATCAGTTGCATTGTTTTCGGAATGGTACTTTTCTGCTTTGTCGTTCTTTATACATGTTGAAACAAGGCATTGTTAAGATAATGTCTCAGTCAATATGAATGAGTCACACTGATGGAGAATTGCTACTCTCCTACTTTGTTTCCCATTAAGACAAGTCATCAACCGTTATTTCTCAGTAATTGTTTCCCTTATACCTATTATTGCTTACAGGGATATCAAAATTAAAGCTCAGTTTTATTCCGACTTCGATTTTAGTTGAACTGCACAAAAGGAGCCAATGTGTCCAAGGCAAACTGCTGCGTTACTAGGTCCAGTTGGTCGTTCCACTTTGCAGAAAGAAGCAGTCACTGGTTGCGGTACATTACAGAAGGAATGACCGAGAAGCTTTATAGAGTATTATTAGACACCGGTGACATGACTAGTCTGCAGAGACCATTGGCAATTTAACAACACGTGGAGTGCCCTGGGCAAAAAGTGCCCAAACAAGTACAAGAAGCTACGACAGGACACGATCATAGGCATTACATATTTTGAATGGGAAAAGCTTGTCAAAGTTTAATCATTGATGTTAGCAAGAAGACGTTAGTTTAATATTTTGGAATTGGAAAACCTTGTCAAATTTTGCTCATTGATGTTAGCCAGAAGACATGCATTTGATATTTTTGAGTGGGACGCCCTTGCTGTGAGCAGCGTCGAGTGTTTTTTTCCTATTCATGTGTTCAGTTTAGAAGTAAATAGTTACTCTGCTGAGATATTCCTGTGTTAAGAGTTTGTTCTGAATATTGTCTATGTAATGTCAGGCCTTGTGTTTGATTGCAAAGTTGAGCTTGGAATGTTGTGGCATGCGGCATCACGAGCTGTTCACCGTGCCTCCTGTGAATAATGCTTCGTATTGTTTTGCATGTCAATCTACTGCCAGTGATTTGCTTGTTAAGAAGATCATCCTCTTCTGTTGTTTCCGTGCGTAAGAAGTTCATCATTTGATGTTTCATTCAGAGCCTATACGACATGTCGGGTAGGTTAGACGTGAAACCATATGATCTTCCGACCAACTCATGATATTAGGCCATGATTGGATCGTCGTTTTCCAACCAAAACCGCTTGTAAAACTGACGCTTGTAAATTAAAGCAGATGGTCTCGGGCGAAGGCGCTTGGTTGGTCGATTTCGACTAGTAAAATATCGAAAGTACTTCACACACGATAAAAATGCTGAACGGCACTCGGACGATTGCTAATCCAGCTGTTAGCTATTGTTTCAGCCTTGCCCATGGATTGCATGATACGCACGTCGTGCATGTATCGTCTGGTAATGTCGTCCATATAGCAGTGCTCGTAAAATATACACTGGTCTCTCAAATTACACGCGTAACCCGCCGGTTTTACTTACAGACCTCGGGCCTTCCGATGATGAGTAAATTACACTTGTATGTTAATACAGGTTTGAAATAAACCAGAGCTCCCAAGCGTGGCCTTACCGTTTCATGCCGCCTCAGTTTCTCGAAGGTGCTCATAGTTGTCCGATGATCTTGGCTTCCTGAATGAGCAGCGGGCGCTGTATCAGACCTGTGTAGGGCCCGCGAGGACCTCTCTATTGCCCTTCGAGTTGTTGCGCTCGCCGTGGCGCCGAGCATTGTTAACATGGTCAACGAACATGAGGATTCAGGAGATGACTTTATTTTGACTGGATGACACTAGGGACCCACTAGGGCCATACCCGTACGTACGCAAGTGCCTCCTTATTATGTATAACTATATATTTTTTGCTTTCTCCTGGTTTCCTGACATCACGGTCGCACACCATTGCCAACCTATGTAGTCAATATAAACAAGAGAATTGCACAAGGTGCGGCCGACAGCTGGGACCAAGCATCTCGAGCAGTATTTGTGTTTTTGAGGCGTGAGCACTACAGAGTTTTTCTTGGCGATGATTTCGTTGTTGTTCAGAGGAGAGCAGGGTATTAACTGGGTGGGTTGTGGCCCGTCTAGTCCAGGCCAGATATCCAGCCCAGATACTACTTTTTTCAAGATGAATATGGCTAGCCCATCTATACATCTTTTTGAGGAATACCCGGGCAAGGTCAACTTGTTATTCTCCACCTCGCTGGGCTGCAAATCTTTCCTAGGAGGGATGCATTAGGCTTAACAGGAAAATGGACTTTAAAAATAATAAATGTGATGTAATTATAAAAACTGGGCAGTAACTATAAAAAAATGCACCAAACACGAAATTAGTTTATAAAATATTATTTATGGATTTTGAAAATGTCAAATTTTCATTGTTGCGCGCGCAATGTTTCGTTGGATTTTTACGTAATACAAATTTATATTTAATCTGACTAGAAATTTCGGGATAAAAATATTTCAGATCCCATCAAAATGTGGGAAATTTTATTGAATTCTGTCTTCAACGGTTGGTTGAAATTATTAATCGTTGTCCTAGCTAGAAAATGGGTTGTACTTTTAACAAACTGTAAATGGGCTGTTGTAAATTCCATTAGAATTCAAAAATGGGATGTACATTCTTACAAAATGCAAATGGGCTATAAGTTCTCTGCCACACACTTGTGGGCCTACTAAGTGACGCATCCCCTAAAAAAATAAGTTGATGCGTATGCAAGGCTTTGTCAACTTATTATAGTCAACACACGGTTCTAGCAGCAGTGGCCATTGGATGTCTATCCAACAGATGTCGTGCTTCTTCTTCAATCTCGAATATTCTTAGCTTCGGCCGCCCAAAAAATGATTCCTCCCCCTGACATCTGGGGCGCACCGTTTCGGAGGCTGACCTGTGGGCCTACTAAGGTGGAGCATACCAAGGGCTTTGTCAACTTAGTCAATATAAACGATTCAAGCTTCAGTGACCGTACGATGTCCATCCAACGGCCGTAGTGCTTCTTCAACCTTTGGTCTTCTTGGTCCAGTCGCCCAAAGCAGCGGCGATCGTGCCGCCTGCTCTTGCCTCCCGTGGTCGGCTGTGCTGCCGCGGAGGCCTCACCGCCCCCATAATACTCCCACCGCTGGCCAGGCCATCCCTCCACTCACGCACACCCCCAGTTATTCTGCGGTGACGGCAGCGTCACACCGCAGCCGAACCAGTGAACCCTCATACTCCTCTCTGCGTGGGCTTCCACTGCTGCATCTTCCTCGGCTCTGCGTCGTCCCCTTCCTAGGCGTCGTCGTTGTCCACCGCCCTGGTGCTCTCGGCGCAGCATGGTCAACGTGGTCAACGACCGACTTCCATCGGAAGAGTGCTGTACGTGAAGAGGCTGACAGCTGGGTCCATGGCGGCCGCAAGGAAGTGCCTCCTTATTACGCGCAAAATAATTATTCCTCCACCTGACAGCAGGGACCCACCAGACGGGGCACCTTATTTCGTGAAAAAAACGTTTCCCCCCTGACTGCTGGGACCCACCGGACAGGCCACCGTATTTCGCGAAAAAACGTTCCCCCCGCTGTCAGCTTGGACCCACCGGAAGTGCCTCTTTATTACGCACAAAAAATGAATACTCCCCTGCTAGCTGGGACTCACCTTGATGGGAAGCTGACTTGTGGGCCTACTAAGTTGACGGGGACGGAGGGCTTTGTCAACTTAGTCAATATGAATGATTCTACCTCCAGTGACCGTACGATGTCCATCCAACGGCTGTAGTGCTTCTTCAACCTCTGGTCTTCTTGCTCCAGCCGCCCAAAGCAGCGCTGGTCGTGTTGCCTGCTCCTGCCTCCCGTGGCCGGCTATGCTGCCGCGGAGGCCTCACCACCCCCTACTATTCCCACCTTAGGTCAGGCCCTGCGGCGACGGCAGCCTCACACCGCAGCCGAACGAGTGAATACTCATACTCCTCTCCGCGTGGGCATCCACTGTCGCGTCTTCACCGGCTCCGCGTCGTCCCCTTCCTAGGCCTCGCTGTCGTCCACCGCCCCGGTGCTCTCGGCGTGGCGTGGTCAACATGGTCAAGGACGACTTCCATCGGACATGGACTGTACGTCGAGAGGCTGACAGCTGGGTCCACGGCCGTAGCAAGGAAGTGCCTCCTTATTACGCGGAAAATAATGATTCCTTCACCTGACAGCAGGGACCCACCGGACGGGCCACCGTATTTCACAAAAAAATGTTTCCCTCCTGACTGTTGGGACCCACCAGCTACATCTTCGCACGCAAGGAAGTGCGTCCGGGCAAAAAAAAACGATTCGCCCCCCTAACTGCTGGGACCCACCAGCTACATCTTCGCACGCAAGGAAGTGCGTCCGGGCAAAAAAAAACGATTCGCCCCATGACTGCTGGGACCCACCAGCTACATCTTCGTAGGCAAGGAAGTGCCTGACAGTCGGGACCCACCTGGTCGAAGCGTACGTAGCGTTGTCATTCTGGTCGCGGACGTGTACGTACATACTGGTCGATGTAGAGGTGCGCACGTGTCATAGTAGAGGCACGCACGTGTCGATGTAGAGGCGCGCACGTAGCATGTACACATACGTATAGCGGCAAGGGTGCAAGAAAGAAAATACGGCCACGTACATACATACGGGCAGGGTCTCGAACGCCTACTCGCGCATACGTACATGGCTGGGTCGGAACGGAGAAACAGTGTCATCGTCGTGTTCATGGGGAGCCAACCGGCTGGGTCGGAGCGGAATGTGTAGTCGTGTTCATCGGGAGGGCTTGGATGGAACAGGCGATGGAAACGAGGCCTGACGTACCGCACAACGGAGGAAATGGCCTTGTGTTCGACCGGCCACGTTCGAAACAGGATCCTGTTCATCAGGAGGTGTCTGGCGTACCGCAAAACGGAGGAAACGGACCTCCTACGGTCGAAACGGGGGTCATGTTGATCGGGAGGGGTGTGGCGTACCGCAGAACGGAGGAAACGGACCTCCTACGGTCGAAACGGTGGTCCTGTTGATCGGGAGGGGTGTGGCGTACCGCAAAACGGACGAAACGGAATTGTGTTGGAGCGCTACGGTCGAAACGGGGGTCCTGTTCATCGGGAGCGGTGTGGCGTACCGCAAAATGGGACTCCACGGGATATTGTTCATCTCCACCGTCGACCTCCTCCAGCCTCCACGGGCTACCGTCGACCTCCTCCAGCCTCCACGGGCTCCTGTTCATCCAGCCTCCACCGCGCGCTACTCCATCGACTACTGTTCAACCACCCCTCCACCGTCTACTGTTCATCCAACCCTCCA
>NC_057804.1:41311710-41313513 GCF_018294505.1 Triticum aestivum
ACGCTCACTGTTCATCCCATCTATCGGCTTCAGTTAGCAGCAGTAGCGAAGGAATCGCTCCATCGGGTTCAGTTAACAGCCATCGATCGATCGCTCGGGTTCAGTAACGCGTAGCCTGGAGTGCAATCGCTCGGGTTCAGTTAGAGCCCAACGCCTCGCTCGGGTTCAGTTAGAGCCAACGCCTCGCACACACGCGTGTACGTGTACGAGAGAAACGTGCATCACTCGGCCCCCGACCTCCCATCGTAACCGGCAACTCCTCAAAATTTTCCTCCCCCTTGCTTCTACCACGGTTTTTTCCGTCATGGACGGCCCAAAGAATGTCATGCAGCTGCGTCTCCGGCCCGCCCAGGACGAAAAGCCCATTTTCTGTCATGATTTTTTGTTATAGAAGTAGGAGCCCACCACATCTATGATGATACCGGATTTTGTCACAATTATCGTCATAGAAGTGTCATATGTAAGACAGAAAAAAATTCGTTCGGCCCAAAATGTCACGGATGTGTCTTTTTTTGTAGTGATACATATATTTAGGAGCATTTTTTATTGCTTTTTTGCACCGATGACAACTTACTTGAAGGATCTTATTCCATCCATAGGTAGATATGGTGGACACTCATGGCAAGAAAATGGGTTTAAGGGGTCTTGGATGCACAAGTAGTATCACTACTTAGTACGAATTTTTGGCTAGCAAAAGAACCTAAGCAAGCACCACACGTTGGAGGATCCATAACAATATAACTTCTATGCAAATATACCCAAACATAACTCATTGCGTTGTCTTCCTTGTCCAACTTCAACTAATTTGCTCAAGTTTGAAAATAATTAATCGGTATTCACAATCATAAAAGATGTCCAATATAATATATTTATATGTGAAAGTTCTCTTCCTTATACTAATCATTCATGAATTGCTTGTATGACCAATATTGTGATTGTTAAGCTTCAATAAATTTTGCTTCCTAAACCCAATGCGAAACTACTACTAGGCATGATACAAGCATATGAAGCACATATCTAAACCCAATGTGAAACTACTACTAGGCATTATACAAGCATATGAAGCACATATAATTTCAACTACATGATATCTATTATCTATTATCAAGAGGCAAACAATCTATCACGTTCGTCCACACAGATTAAATTATCTCGACTGTAAGATCTATATATTAACGGTTGAGATTTAAAAGATGTAACGTAACATACAAATATAATCATTGACAACAATTTGACATGTCACGTGTAGTTTTTTTTGACATGTCACGTGTAGTTCAATGTGTATATGGTGCAAACTCTTTCTATTGAAAAAGGAGTCGGAGATAGCTTACATTGGCGTTGCAAAGTGGGGCAACAGAAAAAAGATGGACAACCAACTTAGGAAAGCGTGCAATACATAATAAAAAAGGAGCCCAATACGGAAAGAACAAAAGAAGTGTCCGTCCATACGTAACGCCCACCAAATAGATTAGTCTCCTAGCTTAGTACGTACGCTCTTCTAATGTAAAAGAGAAAAAAAAAAGGTCCCAACTCCTACTTGGTGCTTCACGTTTAATCCGGAGATGGGTTTAAAAGGAACTAGCTCTACCAGATAGATATCTTTCCCTAATAATAAAGCAGCTACGGTTTCTGGTCGTACGTCATCAGCATTTTCACAAAAAGTTCCCTGAAGTTTATGCTATTCAACCCGCAGTCCTCGGCATAAGTCAGCCCGAATCGGTATGGACGAGAGAAAAGAAAAAAAAACAGCCTCCCACACGACCTGCCTCCTCGATCCCATCTCGAGCCCCAGCCCGCCTCACC